>NC_081758.1:18250523-18528023 GCF_963082965.1 Carassius carassius | reverse complement strand
ACCTGTGTGCGCGCTATTAGCACACGAGTGATGAATGACTGCTCATATTCCAGCATACAGCATTCGCATTGAACAAGAGTGAATGGTTTGTCCAGGTTTTTTTTTTTTTTCATCGCTGTTGTTGTTATGTACTGGAAAGCCAGAACGCGCATCCATCGACAGAAACATACATTAGCCAAACCCTGTTTTGTTTTTTTACATGTTATTTATGAGAAACATCTTGGTTACATATGGTAACCCTCGTTCCCTGAAGGAGGAATTGGAGACGTCATGTCGGTGACCAACAAATTGGGATATTGCTTTGATAGAGCAGTCTACTTTGAGTGTAAATTAAACAAGCCAATGCACATTGGCATGCAATTATTGCTTCCAGCTGCAACTAATCACAGCATGAGTATAAGAAGGCAGCAGGTGCAATGCATACCAGGTTTTCGCTGAGGAGCCAAGCTGGTGACCTGGCTGCTCAGCAGTGGTACAGCAGCCGTGGCGACGGGATGTGACATCTCCGTTCCCTTTCTTCGGGGAATGAGGGTTACCATACGTAACTGAGATGTTCCCTTTCAGTCGGTCACTCTCGGCGTCATGTCACTGACCGACGAATTGGGATTCCCTTTTCCCATGGATGCTGCCCCTTCAAGTGCCCTGTGTGAGCCGCCTGTGCCCATTTTTGGTGTAGGTTGGGTCTCGCAACAAGTAGTTCCATTCAAAATTGTCGAAGAACTACCCACTCAGTGAGATTGGATAACACTGGAAAAACTTACCCATTCCACTTGGAACAGGGATGCTGCAGAAGCTCCATCCTTCCTGAAGGAGGTCTCGGGAGTAAATACACATATGAACATCCATTTAGGTGCATATGGAAAATTGGAGGTGATTAAAACCCTTTTGGAAAATGGCAGAAGTCTGCCGAGGGAAACACGGACTCTATGGCTATACTATGGACTTTACACATATGGGATCCACTTAGGTCTTTCATATGGAACCAAGCCTTCTACCATTTCTCAAGGATTCAGCGGATCTGCCATTTCTCGCTGCAATGTCTCGCTGCCAAGGGGATGGAGGAGCTCGACAGTGTCTACAATATGGACTCTCTGGAGTGGTTTTAGCAAGCAGACACTAACCGGGGCCTCTCAGTGAAACTACTTTGAGGTGAGAACACAGGTTGATACTGGTTCCATAAGAAGGTTATAGAATCTAGCGAACGTGTTGAGGGGTCGCCCAGCCTGCAGCTCTACAAATATCTGTCAGCGAGGCATCCCCAGCCAGTGCCCAGGAAGATGCAACACTTCTAGTTGAGTGAGCTTGCAACCTGAATGGGCAGGGCACACCCTGTGCTTGATAAGCCAGGGTTATGACAACCACAATCCAGTGGGCCATCCTCTACTTAGAGACGGCCTTCCCCTTCTGCTGGCCTCTGTAACGGACAAAGAGCTGGTCTGAGATCCTAAAGCTTTGTGCCTGGTCTACGTAGCATCTCAGGGCTCAGATGGGAGAGAAAAAAGCTAGGGCAGCACTTGCAGGTTCAACCTGATCTCTGAAGGGAGTAGTGGGAACCTTGGGCACATAGAGCTTGGCCGAGGCCTCAGGATTACCTGGGAGTCAGCCGGCTTAAATACTAGGTGTGAATCATCGACCAGAAATGCATGCAGGTCCCCTACCCTCTTGATGGAGGCCAGTGCAAGCAGGAGCAGAGTTTTAAATGAAATAATCTTTAGCTTGACTGAATTCAAAGGCTCAAATGGGCCCTGCTGCAGTGATTTAAGCACTAGTGACAGGTCCCAAGAGGGTATGGAGTGGGGTCGGGAAGGATTTAACCTCCTGGCCCCTCTAAGGAACCTGATGACCAGGTCATGCTTACCCACCCGCTTCCCTTCTACAGGGTCATGGTACGCAGCAATCAAAGCAACCTGGACTATAAGGGTGGAGGGAGACAGCCTTCGCTCCAGCTCTTGCTGCAAAAAGAAAAGCACAACCCTGTTTGGGCATCTCCGGGGGTCTTCTCGACGAAAAGAACACCACTCAATGAAAAGGTTCCACTTCAAGGTATAAGCGTGTTTCATAGACGGTGCTCTAGCTGAAGTGATGGTGTCCTCTACCTCTTGGGTATGTCACCAAGAATCTCTGCATCCCGTACAGGGCCCAGACATGAAGTTTCCAGAGTTCTGGACACAGGTGCCATAGGGTGCCCCGTCTCTGAGTCAGTAGATCCTTTGTCTCCAAATCAGCTGGACTGTACAGGGATGGAGTCGACCAGGAGTTTTCCTGGGAGCGTAGCTTGAGACAGCTTGTCAGCTGTATGGATGATCAGGCTCTAAAATAGTTTCAGTGGGACCACCATCCTGCCCTTGAACAAATTCAAGCAGGTGAGCACAGACCACGCATGTTCCTCTGTGAGGAGTGCTGTCTGTTCGACCAAATCCGACTGCATATGAGAAAAGATATCCTCTGCATCGGGGAGACGCTTGTCCTTCAAATGCAAACTGCAAAATGGTCTGTGGCTCGGAAAGATAGACACATGACAGTACACATCCTATAGGTCGATTGCTGCAAACGAATCTCGGGGACAGACGCACCCGAAGATCCGTTTCTGCATCAACATCCTAAACGGTAACCGATGAAGGGCCCGGCACAAAAAAACTTGCAGGTCCAATACTGGCCATAACCCACTGCCTTTTTTGGATACAATGATGCAAGGGCTGTAAAACCCCGTCCTCATATCGGCTGGATGGACTGGCTCTCCACTCTCTCTTCCGCTCACCTCCAGGTTTGACAGGGGCCAGGACGAGTGGGGCGGCCTGCCTATGCCCAGCTCCAAGAAACTTAACTTTGTCGGCATCCAGATCGCCATAGTGGACATTGCAAAGCCCAAAGATCGTGGAGCTTCCTCCATCTCTGGGTCATCGGGAGGAGCCCTGCTAGTATGCTCTTTGAAGAGGGCTCAGCACGTTCCATTGGCTGCTCAACTGGATTGGTGGTGCTAGAAGAGTGGTGGGCCCCTAAGGGTTGGTTCTCTGAGGGGTATACCACCACTGTAATCCTCAAACCACCCGTGCTACTGCGGGCAACAGCCCCCGCCTGGTAACCGAATATATATATAAGGTGCACAGTGTCATTCACACAGATACTTAACACCATGGTCACACACATGATACATATATAATGCAATAAACATTAATTTAACAACATTAGATGCAAGATAGAAGCCTAATGTACACAACTGATAAGGAAAAATTAAGAAGAAATAATTTTTTCAATGAAAAAAAGTGAAGTGTCATGCAAGGAATTCTGGGAATGTCAATTTAAATTTTTTATCACTGTAAAATATACAATGACTTTTTTTACTTCCAAAAACTGTCATTTTAACAGTATTTTACTATTTTACATTAAGTTATTCATCAAATATAGTATGGAAACTTTCTGTTATCCAATTAACAGGTTTTTACTGCGCCATTTTTACAGTCTTTTACTATCACTCTGTGTTACTCATATATGGGCCTTGAGTGCCCCATAAGAGTAAGAGCTCACTCGACTAGAGGGATGGCCTCTCCATGGGCCTGGTCTAGTGGTGTCTCTATCAAGGACATCTGTGAGGCGGCTGGCTGTTCCTCGCCATCCACTTTTGTCAGATTCTATAACCTGGACATCCCAACCTTTCATGCTCAGGTCCTTTCGGTATGATAACGACAGCCTCGATCAGACTCCCATCATCATGCCATCTCCAGGGAGCTAGCTCCCTCTTATCAGTATAGCGTAAAGGGTTGGACGGCTCCAGCCCTCTCACTTGTCCCCTGGACCCCAAGGTGTCCAAGATAAGACTTGTCGTTCCCTACCGTGGCATGGTGCGGTTGAATTCGTTCCCCATACACAGTATGAGTGAAGTATTGAAAGGGAACGTACTTGGTTATGAACGTAACCTCGGTTCCCTGAGATACGGAACGAGTACTGCGTTATATGCTGTGCCAGTGTCATCGCTTCAGTTGTATGACCTGATTTCCTTTGGTGATTTACCAGCTTATATTGCCATTCGCCCCACCCATTTTGGCGGGCTTTGGGGCGCTGCATCGCCACAGGCTCGCACAGCTATGCATCGCTATCATTAGTTTAAAAAAGTTTAACATATTACACCAATGGCAGTACAGTTGCACTTCGTTATTGAAAAAAGGCTTCAGTATCGAGGAAAAAAGGAGCTTTTCCCCTGTGGTGAGTGGGGCGGGGCCGAGGGACGTGGGAACAAGGAGTGAGGCCGGCAATGATTGGGCAAATCAGTGACACCTGCGACCCACCGCCGGTCTCGAGTCCCACGTAGGAGATGGAAGGATATAAAACTGGAGCGACGACAGTGAAGGACGAGAGAGGACAAGGCCTGGGCTTTTAGTTGTGTTTTGGTTTTTATTTTGTGCGCATCAGTCGTCCGTGAGGGGCTGATGCGCTGTTTTGTGTTTAGCTATTTGGAATTATTAAAGTTTCATTTGATTGTCCGCCGGTTCCCGCCTCCTTCTTCCGGATGAATATGAAGGTTTTTATCATTACATCCCCATACGTAGTACTCTTTCCGTATCTCAGGGAACCGAGGTTACGTTCGTAACCGAGTATGTTCCCAATTCCAGTCCTCACATATTTTGCATGTCTCGCTTAGTTAACACACCCGATTCATATAACCAACTGGTTTGAAGTGAGCTACGTGACTGAACTGTGCTCCGATCGATATGATCCCTACACTGCTCTCTACTCCCTAATCAGCGGTTTACATCACCTTGGAACATGGGCTGGAATTGGGAACCGGTGATGAAGCCTATTGTAGTAATGTTTTCTCTGGTATTCTGGTCTGTGAGCATAAATGCGTTCAGGGGGGTGGCTTTGGACAGCAATTGCAGGGAGAGTGGGACGTTTGCTTTCAGTGCTATCAGGCTAATGTTAACATTTTACAAAATCTCATATTGCACCTTTAACTCCCAATGAAAATGTTTTTTTATTTTTTTATTGACAGAAGGGCTGTTAGGTAATGGACAATGTTTAGTAAGATTGTCATTATGGCAAAATAAACACAATGCAATAAAAGTGATTAATGGCATAATCATAATTTTGTCTCAGGAGGGCTGTTGTGAATGTTTCCTTATATGATGAAGATCCTTTATACATTTGTGAAACAAGCAACATTCTGTGTTTACAGCAGTTAGCAGCTAACTGTAAAATTTGTCCAAATGTTGACACAGACAACCAGATCGGCCTATTTTTGGTATTTATAACCAGATTTTGGCAGCACTTGAAGGCAGCCCAGTACTTCTAATTGAAAGTTGCTATTGTAGGAACACTAGTCATTGCTGAGAGATAGACATTTCACTTCTCGCAGTTTTTCACTTTCAAATTCACAAATGTCCTCTACTTAATAATGCCTGCTGACAAAAGTAGCATAGTAATTTCCTTAATTTATTTATTTATTTTTTGGGGGGATCAGTTGCATTGAGTAACTGCACTGAGTCACAGTGTAAATGAGAAACATGCAAGAATATGTCTTCATACTATGTTTAACTTTAATTAAATGAAATGTGATCTTTGTGAAATGTGATCTGGGAATTGTGCATTCAGTATAAAGTGTCTGTCAAAGAGTTAATCAAAAGTACCTCTGGACTATTTCTTCTTGCATCAAGCATAAGAGATCTAACATTACATTTTTCCCTCAATCTATCAGCCTATATTTCCCAATATATGCAGCAAAATATGTTAGTAAAAAAAAGTGGAAAAAAGATAAATGTATATTTATGAGAAATAGGGTTGCAAAGGAGTGGAACATTTCTAAATGTTCATTTCCATTTTCCAAAATTTCTGGAATCTTTCCTAAATTTACTATTAATTTCCACCTTTTTGCAACCCTAGTGAGAAATCAAAATTAATGAGGAAATGACATCAATCATACTACCCATAAATCTGCTTTTCAATCTGACTGACTGTCCACAATAGTTTGTTCTCACAGTGGTCAATATACAGCATCTACATCAGTTGCCATAGTAATGAGTTTACTGTCAGCACAACAAGCACAAACCTACTAGAGTCATTCTCAATGAAGAAAAAAAAGGGCTCTTTCACACCGACTGCCACAACATAAAAGAGGTATAACTGAATTCACACATGCATCTACTGCAGGACCTCATGACCTCACAGGGTGGACTCACCACTACCCAATCATGAGCATAACCCTGGCAAACAACTCCTCTCCTACAAATACAAGTATATGTCCCATCCTGAGACCCTCCTTACATGTAAGAGCTTACTTGTTCAATTACACCAAGCAAAAAAAAACAAAAAAAACGATCTGTGCCTTCAAACTGAAAAGCATTTACAAAAAAAATTTAATCAGATATTCAATCACACGTGGATGTGCTTTGGATTAAGTTAGTACACATTTTTCTACAAACAACTAAATGGATGCAAAAAAACATTTCTCTGCTTGTCTCAAAATAAGCAGAAGACATTCTCATTAAGAGAGGTCTCTTTCTCAAGATTTGTGTATATGGATTGTGTTTTCAAAACACTCCTTTACTCCCAGTATCTTTATTTCCTTTCTCTTTTTCTCTGTGAGGTTGCCTTAACATCAGGGAACTCGTCAATTATTTTCTTCTGACGTGGCAGGTCCTAAGGGGAAAAGCAAGGATGTCTTCTTGTTTGTTTGGAAACCTGAAACCAGCGTTGTGTTCAAATAACAATACTTTCCCGCTGTAATTCAAGTCAAGGAGACTTGCCGTTTCTCATCCCTGGCCTTCTTGTTGTCATTCCTTCTGTTCTTACAACTCAAATCAAGAGCTGTTGAAGACAGACAGGAGTATCATTGGATATGTACAGTATGTGTGTATCTGTGTGCATCTTTGTTTGCATGTTCGGTTAGGAAGTGTGATCTGTGTTTGATCTTTTTTTTTTACCTTTCTCATTCAACCCTGTACTCCCATAGGGCAAAACATACTTTGCTACTCTGTGGAAAGATATGATCATGGAAAGGTAAAGAAAAAATATGAAAACAATAACATACAAAAACATTGTAATGGTTCAATGATTAATTATACACTGATTTTTATGCATGTATGAACAGCTCTAAAAAAAAGGTTTGCATATCATTAATTTGTGCATATATGTTTGTTCATAAATATTTCTCCAAAATTAGAATCAAAATTACAAGACTAGGTTCATATAAATAAAAAAAAAAGTTGTCCTCATTCACTTGTCCTCACAGAACACACAAAGGAAAATCATCATGCAGCTCTTTTTTCCCAACACAAAACCACTTCATAGTTTCCATATCTGTCAAGCGCCAAAAAGGACAATAGATACTACGGATGCATTATATAACATTACCATATTGGTTATCAGACAATATTTATTTTGTATAATTATTTAATTCCTTGTTAATTTATTAATATATTGATTAGTGTCTTATCGAAATTAGAATTTGTATCTTTTGTACATCTTTTGTGATGCCTAAATTCAGTTGTTTACATTTAAAATGACTGTTATTTTTTTACAGTTTTATTTATTCACTTTATTTAGTTAAACAGTACATTGAAAATATCAAATAACAACATTTGACAGCTAAGGTGGAGCAAAAGATCTTTTATTTAATTTTTGGCTTCAGAAGACCTGCAATATAGTTCACAACCTGGACAAGCTATACTGCTATTGTATGTAAAAAAGCTCTATGAAGATCCATTTTGGAGGGAAACTATCACTTTAACAGCAAACTGAAGTTCATAAAGTAATCTTATGGATTCATGTAATAAAGAAAACAGCATAGCATTCATATCAAGACTTTATGTGCATCCAGAATCCAGATTTTTAGTTAAAAAAAATTTTTTGCTTTAAGTATACACAGTATTTCTTCAGGCTGAGGGAGCTGTATTGTGGCAGTGCAAATGCAAAGAGCATAAATAATAGATGGAGAATGTGACACCTCAGCGGCCGGCGGTAATGAACGGCAGCTCCCGCAGGTGGCTCCGCTAACCCTTATCTCAGCTCCGACTCACCCAGCTGACTAATAAAGATGACACTTGACAGCTAACAAAGCTTGTCGAAATCCCTGCCATCCCCACAGAAGACATCCAGCTAAGAGCCTTACCCCCCCCCCCCCCCCCTCGGATCTGTCTGCTAGGCCTCACTTCATTCCTCCAGTGTGAATATTAAAAAAAAAAAAAGGATTGTTTTCCAGTTTGTTGACCTTTGACCACCTAAACCGCTTGGTGTGCTGTCAAAACCCTGGAGTACAGCTTTTACTATTTCCTTCACTGCGCAACAATTGACAGCTGTCATACTTGTTTGTGTGCCAGGGGCTCCTGTAAGATTTTCCACAGGGGGTGGGCACCTCAGGGGACATAGCCAGACCTCACACCCACCACAGAGTGACCGGCGATGGGCACTCCACTGCTTACACTTCCTTAATGTGGGTAAACAATAAACAATGAATAAGGCCATTTTTAGCCTTGCCCCCATGCTACCCCCACACGCACCCGCTCAACCCCTCAGTCAGGCCTCAGAGAGCCTCACCATGGCCGGCCGTGAGGCCCAGGCCAGGCTCACCAGCCACGAAACCGCACGAGGGTGTGGTTTCAGGCTGAAACAGGAAAGCCATTTATTTCGAGTGCATCTCTGCAGAGTGACTCATATGTTGACTGGAAAATGTACTGTGACCATTCGGCTTTCAATGGTATATCAGCTCATGACCCATAACGCTTTACATGACACCTTCTCCTCACCTGGTGACGCTTGCCCGAAACTGTCATCCTGCTCACTGCAAACCTTTTACTAGCATCAGTGTCAGATGGCACGCTGATGGCTCGCCCACTGTGGTAGGTGGAAACTAGAAATCACAAGCTCCTAACAGAGTGCAACACAACGTTAACTTTCAAAGCTATTCAGAGTTTTGTCTTTGACAGTAGCAACTGTTAACTGTGAAAGAATCTGTAGAAAATCACTATCCACACATTTACAATACTTTTTTTTTTTTTGTCATTTCCAGATATTTTCTATCCTGGTACTGCATTATGATTCATTTTTAATTTTTTCTAGCTACACAAGATTAAAAGGTACAAAATCTGAACTTTTTCAAAGATATACAATATAATATGATTTCACCATTATCATACTGTATGAGTTAACAATATTTTTTTTTTAGATTCTGTGCAAAACAAACATTGTAATTGATCCATAAAAGGCTGTGATTAGTTGTGTGCACCAACACAAATAACACATCATGATGAAATGCAAGTAGATGTTTTCTTACGTATTGTGATGAGGGAAATGGAAAATCTTAAAGAATTATATTAATAATAACAATGCAGGGCTGGGACCTGGTTCAACTGTTGATTAGATGGAAGCAGGTCTGAATGTGCTTGCAGTTAATTGTAAGAAAGGGGCAGACTTAAGGACTGGCGTAGTCTGTCGTTTCACTAGAAGACAGAGTTTGGATTAATAATTTCGGTCCCACTTTATATTAAGTGGCCTTAACTACTACGTGCTGACGTACTTACATATTTTATTTAATCATTTAGTACGATGCATTTATTGTGTACATACATGTTTTTACATTGTACTTATATTTAAAAAAAATACCTGCATGTAATTACATCTGTAATTAACTTCTGTAATTACAATTATAATTACACTGTTGACTGTTGACCCTTACACCTTAACCCACCCATAAAGCATCCCATTCCACCAAACCTGTCCCTAACCTTACCCGTATCCCACCTCAATAGCAGCAAAGTGTTTTGCAAAACAATATGAACACAATAAGTACATTGTTTATTATTATTATTTTATGTAAGTTTAAAGTAGTTAAGGCCACTTAATATAAAGTGGGACCAAAATTTCAGTTTCAAAAATAAAAAAAAATTGAAACATGGATGATAGGGCATATAACATGCATTTATGAAAAAGATAAAATTTTATCTAGGGTAAAATTTCATTTCATGCCAAGTTTAAATTTGAGCAACAGCCTTATGTCTTGTAATGTGCACTTGGCATTATACTTCACGTTACCGTCTCCATGTACTGTGTATGTACATTTTCCCTCTGTTTTCCTGTAGTGGCCACTATTCTGGCGAGCGCTGGCTCTTGAGATCAACAGACAAAAGGCCATAAATGAGACATGGAGCTTCACAGCTGGAACTTTCCAGATGGCAGGAGCAGTTCATAAAAAGGGGACAAGAGGCCCATTAAAAGACTTTAAACATAAAACTCACCACCATAAAAACACAGCAGAAAAACTTTAACAAGGCAGTTATTTATCTGACTGGCAAGCAGACACAAGGGTGTCCACTTCAAGCCACAAGGCTTAAATTAATTTTTCCTCAATATAAAATTATTGGTGGATGGAGACATTTTTACATAACTGTATTTCCTCATTTGGAATACCATTCTATTGTTATTGTGGTGCTAGTAATAAAACCTAATTTATATTAATACAAATGCTTGGGGACTGTAAGAGAATCATGACACAATGAGCTGATGAGGCATGACACGTTTGTAGAGAGCAGGGCTCTGAAACGGTTCAATGAACGAGAACGAAAACAAAAACCGGAAACGAATGAAATTTTGACAGGAACAGAACCAGAATCAGAAACGAAATCTAATTTTATAGTTCAGAACAGAATCGAAAATGTAAAAT
This sequence comes from Carassius carassius, assembly GCF_963082965.1. NCBI lineage: Eukaryota > Metazoa > Chordata > Actinopteri > Cypriniformes > Cyprinidae > Carassius > Carassius carassius. Next base: position 18,517,375 of record NC_081758.1, on the reverse strand, counting down.
GGTCATTAACCTGTTAATACCGTTATCTTATCGTTCCATTAAATATTTGAAATTTGCTGTCCACCAATCACAAATTCCTGTAGTATGGCATATGCAAATGTGACGCTGAAGCCAGCGAGTGAAATGTCCGCTCAGCTGTGAACTCATAAGTCACAATGCACCGCCCTTAGAGTTTATCTGAGGATAGTGTGAGATGAATTCAACAGATCACACACACCTGCAGCGCTTTGGTGAATGGAGAAAAACTAACCCCTATAAGCTTACATAAAGAGCAATATAGGCATATACACTAAATATATTTCACGTAAATCATATTGACAGATTAACGAAACGAAAGAAACAATGTGCTAAATTATGGTTCATTGTGACACGTTCCAAAATTTTCAGAAAGGAAAACGTAACAGCAGAGAGTAGTTTTCTTTATTTTGCAAAAGCTTTACAGTTTTAATTATTTTGCAAAAGCTTGACAGCTTTGAAGAATGTCTTGCTTCTATATAACCAACCAGCTCTGGTATGACCATCACGCCGACAAGAATAATTAAGATAACGTCTGTACAATTTAAATAATACTGTACACAAGTTTTAACATAAGAATTAATGCAAATAAAGTGCTTGTATGAATGTATAAATTTTACATTTATCTTAAATGCCCCCCAAATGAATGTAAGTGCCTCTTACAAATCTAAATTACATTTTAAGGGTAATCAAAATGATGTCACCAACACTGCTGACTGAGTTTAACTTGAATCTAGAATCAGGTCAAATAAAAATTTTGAGTTATGTACAATATACATTAATGAGCTTTGATGTAAATTCACAGGGCTTCCCAGCATCGAGATGATCTCCATATAATATCATACATGTATGAATGAATTAATTAATTTCCCCTGTGGAAATGGCACTAGCGCCGCCTTTGATGAATTGGCATTTCATTGTCTCCTACTCTTGTTCTCTCACTCTCTCTGTATCGTTGGGAGGGTGATGTAGTGTAGAGGAAACCATCTCAGCAGCGGACAGGCCCTCCTCAGCAACAAAAGGCAGACGTTTTCTCCTGCCGCTTGCGACTGGGACATGTGGCACACTGACATTCCCAGCACCCACACTGGCAGGGGAATGTGCCAATTAGTGGCCATCTCAGGGAGGGGGCCTGAGGGGTTGGTGGGGAGATGGTCGGGCTGGGGGAGGGGTGGGGTGGGTAGCCGTGGATGGAGGTGGGTAGGGGTGGAGTAGTGGCACTGAAACCAGACCTCAGGAATGCCTTTCACTCAAATGTAGGGTGTAATTAGCCCGCTGTCCCTCCCCTCCCAGCCTGCTTCAGCAGAGGTCCCGGCCCATGGCCCTCTGCTGTAGGTGGGCAAGGCTATGACCTGCAGCGGCCCCACCCAAGAGACAGATGGAGGCATTTGTGCGGTGAGCATGTTCTCGATTATATACATGTGCGAAACTCATACTCACCCACGCAAACCTCCATTTCAGGTCTCACACACAACCTAGTCGCTCTTCCTATGGTAACTACAGTTTATGAACACATTCACCGACTGGAGTTGATGCCACATGCCCTTTCTCATCCATATACATCACAACAACTCCCTCGACAGCTGGTGGACTCCCGGAGAGGCTGGTAGGGGGTGGCTGGGACTGTCTGAGCAATGACAAAGACATTTCTAGTGATGTACTGTAGATGCCATTTATATTTCACATGTCTGTCTGCCATAGAATAGGTGGGTTCCTTCTATGAACTGTAGATAGGGCTGGGAACTCTTCTAGTGACAAGAATTTAGACATTTAAACAACACTTTAAAAATGTATAAACTATTTTGATAAAACCCATAATTAACTATTTTTCAATTACTTTTGCAGAGTGGTTACAAGCTGGTTTTTTTTAGTGGATGTATAAAAGCAGTTCTAGAAGAGTAACCACAATTCATTTTACAGTTAATGCTGCGAACACTATGAACATGTTCTACTAAAATCAAACCACCAGAAAGTGTCAAAATAGATATTTAGTATGTTCATTTTGAAAATTACATCTGCTGTTTCAAACCTATGAGATAGTTTTTTTGTTTTGTTTAGTGTTTTTCTTTCTAAGAAATGCTTTCCTTAAAATGTTGGCACTGTAAAATTGCATTAATTATTTGAAATTTGCTAAAGTGTTGGTGTTATCAATTTAGTTATTAATAAAAAAAAAAAAAAAAAATATATATATATATATATATATAAATATACATATATATATATATATATATATATATATATATATATATATAGATAGATAGATAGATATAGGTATATATAAATAAATAACTAGAGCATTATATGCTTAATAATTTATTACACACACACACACACACACGCATATATATATATGTCTACAGTAATGCAATCATATTCACACATTTTAAAGCTGTGGCACAGCAGAAGCAGCAGCAGGAGTTTTCTTTTTAAACACATTGTGACTTACATCCAAGTGAAACCAATTATCAGAAAAGAGAGAAAAACAAAATATTACCGCATGTCAATCAACTGGTTCTTCTGTCCATCAATAATGGATTAAATGGAGGCAAATCCGAAATGGCTAAACTAAACTGACTCAACTGGAGAAGTCTGACAGAAGTAATTTAATATTTTACAATATGATTAATAAGGTGCATTTAGAAAACAGATAAATTCAATTTCATGTTGACTTTATAAATGTGTTCATGTTCAAATACTGACCTCACAAAAGAGAAGGTAACTGATGGTGAAGAAGACACCATGTGTGCTTGCTAAAGCTAGCAAGAAACATCATCACCATCATGCCAGGTAAAACATGAAGTGACAAACTAATGGACAATGACAGGGGAATTAAATTAGCAGGGATATAGCAGATTCATTCATTATTTACACAATTATTTGATATAGGTTCAATTACAATGCAAACTGGAAAATGCTTTTTGCTGTTCAAATATTGTACATACGGCAGTGGTTCCAGTTAATTTTATTTCCCAAATCTGTGGCTTGTAGAAAGAGTTTCAAAGTCTCATTTAAAGGCCAATGCATGTCCCCAGTACCCTTCGGCCAGCTCTGAGCATCTCTGCAGCATCCACCCATCAGTGACCTATTTGAGCAGCTGTTTACTGTGTGGTCACTAAGGACACAGGCTGACTGGGACAGACAGATGTGAGCTGTAAGCCTGGTGGCTAAGACCCAGAACACAACCACTACCTCGACACCTGCTCCTAAAACACCAGCAGCCGAAGACGATGCTTCAGAGGACACCGGGACGGCTGAAGCGTGAGGGCCATAAAAAGATAACTCTTAAGAATGCAGAATACTTATTATCTATTAGCAAAAATAAGTTAGCAGCATGTGCTCAAACACACTTTATGGTGCTTGTATAATAGAGCACTCTTTTTTCACCTAAATAGGAATAATTATAAAAAGCCATTCTGAATAGCCTGTTTAAAAATCAGACTGATCCAGTTCTCAACTCACTGACTCAATGATCAGGGCTGCAATTCCCAAAAGCATCGTAAGCCTAAGTAGATCGTAGAACCATTTCCACCAATGGTCACTGCAATCAACTTAGTTCACTATGCTTTTGAGAAACTCAGTCCAGCTTGCTTGAGTTAACAGCTCAATGGAGAGAAATTGAGAGAAAGATTTTAATGAGCTATCATTATTCAATTATTATTATTTATTTTTTTTTTTCTGTTCAACAAAATAATATCAGATATACAGTTTAGAACCACATGATGGTGATTCGATTTTTATTTTGGGGAAGGAACTATTCCTTTAAAAAATCTTAAAGATAAAGCATGCTAAATGCTACTGTACAAATGGCATTGAGTACAAAACGCTGACCCTATTAAACCCAGTGCGTCTTTCTCTCTTATTATATTGTATTAATGCATTTACCCATAGCTTCTAGTTGACACAATCTCCCCATCCCCTTTATCGCCACCAAAGTCAAAGTGACAGTTAGCCTTCAGGAAACATTTAGAGGCCATAGGGTCACGCTGAAGATGATGGTGTTTGTTAAGGGCCAAGGGATGATAGCCAAAGCCAGAGGGGATATAGAAAGGAGAGCAAAGGAGAGAAGAAAGGAGAAAAGGAGGGAGCCAAAAGGAGTGAAGTATTCATTAGTGAAGTCAAGCTGACACTGTCACTTTAGCATCTTCTAAGGGACCTCCTCTGGGCCTCTTCTGTGGCCAGCAGCACAAGTGTGTGTATGGTGTTAGGGATAAGTGTGTGTTTTGCACCATGTTAGGATTCACGCTGTATCTTCTGCATGATGTTGTACTCTTTAGAGCACCATGTTACTGTCAGTACCGTTCACCCTATAGTTCGCAACACTAGATTGCAACACTTCTGATCAACATTAAAAAAACTGCTTGTTTTTGGATCACCACTACTGATAGATGCATTTCTCTACTATGAAGAGCACTGTTACATTAAAACCATGCACTATCCAAATCAAACTTAGATCCAACCCAAGTTAGGTAACAAGAAAGATGCAGAAATCAAACCAGAAACCTTCTGGTGACAATACCACACTTGCAACAGCCAACAAACAACGGCCAATGTTCAGAATTACAGTTAAATAGATCAGCAAAAGGAAAAGAGGTACTATGTATTTACTATTTCTATTATTTGGCACACAATCTTAAGAGGTGAGAGTAATTTGACATTGTTATAAAAATAATATCAGTGGTGCAGTTATGGAATTCAGACCCCCACCATGTGCAGTTCAGAGCCTGGTTTTCAGCAGTTTTTTACTGTTTTTCAACAGTCAGCTCCCAGAACATAAGCATTTACACATTTTGGAATCTCAGCAGTGTTGCAATGCATACACAATGGATCAGAACTTCTATTATTAATATCTATACTATAAATTAACCAAATCACTGTAAGTAGTCAAGGAAACTCAACAATATGTGTGTATGATCAAGTTTTCCTTAAGTTTCTAGTAAAGGGTCTTTTCAGTGAGGTCAAGGGGCATCACCACTTCTCAAGCACTGCTCAAAAACTGCCAGGGCTCTTGGCAACCGTGACATTTCCACTCTGTTTGTGTAGAAATTGTAAAATTAAAAAAAAAAAAAAAGAACAGAAAAATTGTAAGTTACAACGATTTAGAGGTTAAATACATCCCACAGACACTCAGCTGCAGCTGAGGAACAAAAGCAAGTCTATCCAATTAACAAATGCCAATTACAACCATTTATACAAAGGAGATAATTAGAATGAGTGAGGATAATTAGATATTGTCATGGTGATACTGTCAGCAGTCCGGTGATATTGACCAGTGCTGATGAACTTCTGACATTACATTAGCGAGAATAACCCAACAATCTGCACCAAAGTGAAAAACTGAAATGCATGTAAAACATTAGATTCCTTCAGCATTTTCATCATTCAGCCAAGTTGATGTACAGCCAACCTCAGGCATGTTAGGTCTGTATTTTTTTCTCTTCCACCTGAATGCTTAATTACCTAAATGAACTCATTAAGTGCTTCATTGGACAAATTTAACACTTTTTGCCAAGGTCAAGCCTGATGAAGATTTAATGTGACCCTAGAAAGCCAGTGAAATGAAGCCTGAGTAGCCCACTGGTGTCACATCTGAACATGAGGTGTCAGTCTGAAGGAGGCAATATAGTTGTGTGGTTAAATAAAATTAATTAGCAGACTTCCTTAATTCATCACTTTCTTTGTACTTTATCCTGAAATGCCTTAGTTACAGTATGTAGAGCTAGAGTGAACGACTTTTTGCAATCTATTTTTTGCATTTTGCGATGCATTTGAGAATACACCAGTGTATTAGTGGCACAAAATCACAATATAACAAGATTAAAACCACACACACACACAATTAAAAAAAAAAAAATAATAATAATAATAAATATTCGCAGAATAAAGTTGTTTAAAAATGATACTATGTATCCTTTGTGCTTAATGTTACATTGGTAGATCAAATTCACTATTGCACCTTACAGATACTAAATGTTAACAGAAAATATTACAGACAAAACTATTTTATTTCTTACCGTGATGCTAAAACACCATCATAAGTGTAACAGGATATTTAATGAGGAAAAGGTTGAGACTTAGTTTTATGAACTTATAATCATTGTAAATGGGGGAAAATGGGAAATATAGCATGAAGCCAGTTCAGAATGGGAATTTTTTAATACAGTGACTAAATAGCTATTTGGCTACTGGCTAAAATTATCCAACAGCCTACATGGCCAAACATAAATAATAATAATAATAATAATAATAAATAAACATTAATAATCCAAAATACAATAAGGAATGTATATTATGAAAGTAAAAATGTTGATGTCATTTTAACTGATGTGCTGGGGGGGGGGCAGTATCAATGGCCACTTATAAGCTGAGAAAGACCCCATGCAAAAGAAGTCGCATACCCACTAGCCCTGTCAACTTAAAAAAAAATTAGACCTACTTTAAGATTACCTAAATTAAAAAGACAATCTAAGAAGGTAAAGTCACAACTAGAAAACTCCCTGTGCCTTAATCACTGCCCCGCAGAACCTCACATTACATTCTCTGACAGTTCCGTCTCCCACAGAATCAAGTGTGAAATGTAGGGCATTGCTGTTTTACGCCCAGCCCTGGTATACCTTTCTTCCCAGATCTGGTATGGAGCTGCACTGCCTTTCCCAGGGACCATGGGGAAGGACAAGTCCTGGCTGTCCTGGCTCTTGACAGGGGAAATAAATCACAGCACACACCGGAGGATACCCTTCCAGGCTGCAAGCTGGGAACTTCATTATCCCGCCCCTGCTGCTTATTACTATGCATATCGGCTTTGATTGGTCGTTGGCTCTGACATACTGCAGCCTACTTCTGTCAGCCTTCGAGGAGCAGGGGATCAGTCTTCTGCCACAGACGGTAAGATAGAGTGTGGTGGGAGGGGTGCAGGAAACCCTAAGAAAGATGCTGTAGATGAAAATGAAGAGAAGAGAATGGGCTAGAAGGAAAAAGGAAAGAAAATGAAAAGGAAATCCTTAGGAAGCTGCTGACTTGGGTCTTACAGGAGCTGTTTTTATTTGTTTAAAAACTAGACCACATTGAAGATCTTAGTTCCAAGTGGTTGACCCTTTGGGTTTGTGACCGAAGCATAAAAATTCATTCCTAACATTTGCTCTGAATATTAGACATTTAATTGGCATACAGCGTTGCTTTGATTTAATTTGTGTATTATTCTCAGAATGCTGAGAATGCAGTGGTGATTCCAGGCAACAATTCTTAAGGGATTGACCCTGGATTCTGGTCCACATAGTTTAATTCCGTTGATTCCTTCTGTCTTCATGCACTAAAAGTTTGCACGTAAAATGCATTATCTTTGTTTGGAGCTGTTGACATAAGTAGGATAATATTATTCAGTCTGAGCGGAGGTGATTTACCTCAAGAGAAGATGAGGAGAAGGAAATGAGAGGATTACATGAGGACAGCATGATGCTGGAAATATCAATACAAAAATTTGCAGAATGTAAATGTGAAACTTTTACTCATATTTTTGAGGAAACAGTGGAGATGGTCCACACACACACACACACACACACACACACACACACACACAAATATAATACAGCAACATTGTTTGTCGTTCCTGTGCTAATGAGCCACATAATTCTTTCATGTTCATATTTAGATCTTAATACTAAATATAAACACTGTTACAATCTTGCCATGAGGAAAGATGATCATTATATCTATAGGGCAAGACTAAAATGACACATTCTATTACTAAAAATGCAAAACAGAACATGCTAAAAGATAGCAGGTCTCATTTAATTAGTCCACTGATTGATGAGCTAGTTTCAGTAGCCAACACTTTCCAATACATGCCAAATTGACCTGTAAAACAAACTTAAGACAGCAAGGCTGCCGTGAATGTGGGTGTCAGAAGGGCTGTGATCTTTTGTGCCAGGTTTAACCCCAGAGTTGGGAGTTGAAAGAGTGTATGTACAAGCACAATTGTGACATGACCAAACACAAAACCCTACAATAGCGAGGCATTGTCTGCACTGTGGTATTTTCTATGGTGTGTATCATGTAAGGACACCTCAACAGGTGTTGACCTTAACATGAGTATTTATAATAAGAATAAGAATGCATAAAGACATATGAATAAGTGAGTTTCAATCATGTATACCACCAGTGGCACATGATTATATAAATAAATAGATAATTTTTATTTTTTTTATTTTTTATTTTTTACTTTTGAAAGTGTCTTATGCTCACCATGGCTGCATTATTAAAAAAAAATAACTTTTAAAAACGTTTCTATTAATATTGTGAAATAATTATAATAAAAAAAAATTTACTTTCATATATTTTAAAATGTAATTTATTCATGTGATGACAAAGCTAAATTATTTTAGCAGCCGTTACTCCAGTATTCAGTATCATATGATCTTTCAGAAATCATTATGATATGCTGATATTATTATTGTATTCTTTGATGAATAGAAAGTTCAAAAGAACATTTTCATCAAGTTATTACTTTTGAGCAATTTATTGCATAATACCGAATGAAAGTATACATTTCTTTAAAAAAAAAATACATAAAAACATAAATAATAAATAAACAAATAAAAATAAATTAATTAATTAAAATCAATAGTTAAAAAAATTAACCCCAAACTTTTTAATAATATGTGACCCTGGACCACAAAACTTAAGTGACAAATTTTTCGAAACTGAGATTTATTAATCATTGAGGCTTATTTGGATTGGACAATATTTGGCAAAGATACAACAATTTGAAAATCTGGAATCTGAGGGCACAGAGAAATCTAAATACTGTGAAAATCGCCTTTAATGTTGTCCAAATGAATTTGTGGTCCAGAGTCACATAAGAGAACCACTGTCATAATACAATCACAATGATCATGATCACTATTTTACCATCATAGTTCTGAGCATGAAGTATATGAATAATGCACCTCTATCCTTTTTCTTTTCCTCAACATTTAATATCTCGTCAACTTCATTCCCATTATAATTGATTTAATTGCTGAACGGAACAAGTACCTGAGCCTGCATATGGATCGGTAAAAACTGTATCCATTCCTCTTCTCTTCACTCACCAAGAAGAAAAAAGGTGGAGGGAAGATTACCTCACGCTCCCTACCCCCACATCCCACCCACCCGTTCCGGGCACAGCATGGGAATCCCTGGAGCTCAGCTGGGCTAATTAGGGTGAGTTGTTAGGAGAGAAACCCAGGTGTTAGGCTGAGCCACTCGCTGTATGGAATGATGACTGTTCCCTTACCCCGCGCACCCCCAGTCATTTGTTCGCACCCTGTGTAACCATGCATCTCTCTGCTCCACTTCTATGCACATTTCATTAATTCTCTTTATGTGCCTATTCTTTCTCATTATTTATTGCCCACACAATGTTAATGCCATTAGCAGGAGCCACAACAATGACTTTGTCTGTGTAGTCCTTACCTGGGCCACGGGGAGCTTACTGGATGTGGTTTAAGGGTCAAGGTTCTGTGTGAGGCAAATACTTAGGCAGAAACCTTTCGGTGTGAAAGTGATGATGCTAAAAGGATATGCTCCGAGATCACGCAGTTTGCGTTACAAGTGGCAATTCTATTAGCCAAATCTTTGACACATCATGGCCAGGGGTTAAATTGGGCCCAGGAGCACATGCAGCAACCATATAATTGTGGAGGTCAAGAGCAATAATCATTAGATTTTCAAATTGCTTGGCTGCAGTGTGAATAGAATAGAATAGAATAGAAGAATAGAATATATATATATATATATATATATATATATATATATATATATATATATATATATATATATATATATATATATTTTTTTTTTTTTATATATATATAAAATATAAAATAATATAAAAATGCAGTTTTAAAACCAAACAGAATTACTTATTCAATTACTCAATTGTTTTTAAAACATGAACATGCAATTGATAAGCAGTAATCTTGAAAGTGCTAGGGCCTATCTGCTTTTCAGTAAATCAGTTACAACAAGGCAAATGCTGCATTCACTAATTAAAGCTATGATAAGTTATATTAAAATAAGTGTTATCTAATTAATTATTTATATCAATATTCATGAGCCAACATGACATGATTTTACTTTTATTACTTTTTCCGGTTTTATTTATCGCTATATCTCTTGGCATACAACTTGCATCAATTGGATAAATACCCCAAATGCAATAATCTATGATTCATAATACCCTGCAAAAGGCAAGACACAGTATAAGTAAAAAATAAATAAATAAATTCCTAGTAAAGAGTTTGGTCATTGTCAAAATGTGACTGACCCTGTCTATCTTAGACAATGATCTGTTGGATGGATTTTTACTCTGAGACAATGGAGTATGAAAACATAAAATCTATGAAAAAACGTAATTGTTCTCAGTTGCTGTGATTATTACTGTGTTTTCACATTTTGAAGACATTTAGGTAAATAGCTGGTAGGATTTGGGGGAGCCAAATTTTTCAATTTTGTATTATAATTAGGAATGTTTCTTGAGCAGCAAATCAGCATATAAGAATGATTTCTGAAGGATCATGTGACACCAAAGACTAGAATCATGGCTGCTGAAAAATCAGCTTTGTCATCACAGAAATAATTAATAGAAAATTATTTTATCTTATAATGATATTTCACAATATTGCAGTTTTTACTGTACCCCAAACAATTACCGATTGCCGAGCCCAAACTTTTGAAAACTAACGTATATATTACAGTATTTATGTATTAAATATCATACTGTTTGTGCCTCTTGTTTCTCCTTTACACACAAACATATACATTCCCAGTTGATGATAAAGTAGTATTTTTGCCATTATTCTTATACTCCCATCTCTCTAGAATATGTGAGTTGGGGTTGTGTCATATCATACAATAATCACCATCAGATTTAACCTCCGATCATATCCGGATAACATCTGCTGTTACATTACAATATACTGTGATAACCTCTCTGACTTTGAGTGCATTTTAAAAGAAAACTCCAAGAAGTGAGCTCAACATGAACTTTCATGCTCTTGTCCTCACTGGCTTTTGAAAGATAGTCCCTGTGCTCTATCTTTTTGGCACCTAAATAATACATATAACTCCTCATGTCATATTTATGCACACAAATCGACAGAGAGACTAGAAAGCAGCAGAGAGACAGAGATGCCTGGCCGATTCACTCAGGAACGACGTGTGGAAAAAAGAGGGTGTGGAGTGAAATGCACACAAAAGATGCGAGGAGGGTGAGGTGCACCATTAGGGGCTTTAGTGCTCAGGCATCGAGGTGGAATCAGAGTGAATCAAAACACACTCTCTGAGCTCAGAGCCGGTCCTACACTCAGTGGTGCGCACCCAGGCAAAAGCTTAAGCTCTGACTCAGCTCATAAACAGAGGAAACCATTCCTGCCTCGTGATGGACGATGGATCAACTGCATCATGCTTTCTCAAAGAGCTTCTATTTCAGGTGTGTCGGGGGGTGAGGATGAAAGACAATGTATTTGCAGCCAGCTGTGAGTATTTTTTAGTAGAGCTGTGCTTTGCTAGAATCAGCTGATATGTAAGGAGAACTTCAGTGTTTCAGAACATTCAATTTATGCTATACTTCCAGTGTAAATGGAAGACATTATAGAGTTGGTCTAGAAGGTGATACACTGATCAGAAAGCAGAATTTAAAAAGCTGAATTTCTTAGGAGAATTCAAAGGCCTAAATTGTTTCATAGACAGAACTGATAATACAAGAAAGTAAAATAAAGACTTTTACTGAAATCTTCTACTTCCTAAATCACTCATTAGTCTCACATGTACACATTTATACTGTTGCATGTTTAAAAAATTGGGATCAGTTTATGTATTTCTTTGTTTGTTTGCAAGGATAAACTGAGCTGATCAAAATTTGCACTTATAAAGTTACAAAAGATTTAGATTTCAAATAAATTTGGTTCTTCTGCTGAAATGTTTAATAATACAGGAATAAAATATATTTTAAAATATATTAAAATTGAAAATGAATGGTGAATGAATGAAAATGGCATGCAAACTTAACTTTATTACATTGTCAAAATATATTTTCTTATGTGGGACCAAATCCATATATATATATATATATATATATATATATCGACTGAAGTTTAAAGTTAAAACAAGCAGTTGTGTTCATCATTACACACAATGTATAAAATGAACAAATAAGAAAAGTTATTTCTTATGAAAAACTATTACTCACTGAGTGCCCACAGCCTAATCACAGGTAACACTCTAAATCAAAAACATTACAGAAACTCCTCCAAATGTCCAACATAACTGAACATTTAACACTAACATAGTTCCCTTTCGAGAGTACTCTCGTACTGCGTAAGCTAGCTTACGCTATGGGAAAAGGTCCCCTTTTCTCGAGAATATGAGGCCAAAAATTATCCTTAATTTTTAAATAATGTAAAACGCAGTGCTGCAGCACAGCAGACCTAAGCGAAGCGGCTCGCGCGCTTATTGGCTGTGCTGTGGCAACTGCAGCAACCTATGGTGAGGCGGCGGAGAGGAACGAACCAATGGGGGCGCTTCGCGCCCATTGGACGTCAGAGCGCGCCAAAATAGGCGTGGCTGGAACTATATAAGCCACCGCTTCGCCATAGGGATCAGATTTCATCTCCTTCAGCGATCTCACCTGCACTTCGCTGTCTTCTCCGGAGAAGCCTCTACACGCCGTCGAAAAGCCTCTCAGCGGGATAGCACTGCAACGCAGATCTGAGGACGTCGGCTCGTGCTTCATCTCGACGCCGCCTTCAGCACTCGCTTCCTGCTGCGCCATCCGGCGTGACTATATCCTTTATAAAGCTAGTGTGTTTGCCGCTGCATCACACTTTTTTCTCCAAAATTCGAGGCGTTGTTTCAAATGCCTCGGGCCTGCGCTTCCTGCCGAGGCCCTCTGCCCAGTGAGGACCGCCACATCCTCTGTGTCTCCTGCCTGGGCCGCGAGCATGCTGAGAACGCACTCTCCAAGGGCGGCTGCCCTGAGTGCGACAACATGGCTATATCGACCCTGCGGGCTCGATTAGCTCAAACCAGCCACGATGCTCCACCTGCTCCGCCTCTTCTCTCTCAAGTGCCGCGTAAGAAACGCCGCGATCAGAGAATGCCTGAGCACACTGCTACACGCGAGCTCACGCCGGAACACTCCCCGCGTGCCTCGCCCGCTCTCTCTCCTTCGCCTGTCCTCTTCGTGGACGAGCAGCGCCAGTCTCTGCTCACCAGCGCCCCCTTCTCCTTCGGAGCGCCTGAGGCGGAAGAGGACAGACACGACAGCCTTTCTCTCGCCGCGTCCAGTAGTGAGGAATGGTCGGGCTCCATTGCGGACCCCCCCCCCCCCCCCCTCTACAGCCCCCAGCTGCACCGGACAACGCGCTGATATCGACGCGGAGCTTATTCGCGTGCTTACAAGGGCTGTCAGCGACCTTCAGCTCGACTGGTCTCCTCCAGACGAGCCCGCTAAAAGCAGGCTGGACGAATGGTTCTTGCAGGGGCGCCCTTCGGTCCCTCCGCAAAGAAACGCCCCCTTCTTCACGGAAGTTCACGATGAACTCACGAAGTCATGGAAAGCCCCATTCTCCGCCCGCTTGAAAACTTCTGTCTCGTCAGCGCTCTCCTCTGTCGACGGCGCCCGAGACCATGGTTACGAGAGCCTCCCCCCTCTCGAGGAGGCAATTGCTGCACACCTCTGCCCGCCCTCAGCCGCAGGATGTCGGTCGAAGCCTGTGCATCCATCCAAACCGTGCCGCACCACCTCAGCTCTCGCTGGCCGAGCATACACCTCCGCTGGTCAAGCTGCTTCGGCTCTACACACCATGGCTGTGCTGCAGGTTTTTCAGGCCAGACTTCTCCGTAACCTGGACGAGTCTGCCCCAGATACCTATGACTTTAAAGATCTCCGCAGCGCTACTGATCTAGCCCTGCGTGCGACAAAGACCACAGCACAAGCGATCGGCCGGAGCATGGCAAGCCTCACTGTTTTAGAGCGACACCTCTGGCTCACGCTCACGGAGATGAAAGACGCCGACAAATCCGCCTTTCTTGACTCTCCTATCTCGCCTTCCGGCCTCTTTGGCCAGTCGGTTAAGGGTTTCGCTGAACGCTTCACTGAGGCTCAGAAGACGTCGCAAGCAATGAGACACTTCCTGCCGAAACGCTCTAGCTCTGCTGCGGGACGCCGTAGAAATGCGCCGCCCCCTCAGACCTCGAAGCCATCGCAGCCAGACTTACAGTCTCGCCCAGCGACCAAAACCCAGCACCGCTCTCGCTCTACGAGCCGCAAACCGCCAGAGAGACGGGGACCTCGGCCCAGGATTGTGCTGAACCCCGAGCCTCCGAAGCCCTCCTGACCTTCGTGCTGAAAAGACCGTGGTTAAGTCCCGCTGCGGCCGGACCACCACACAAGAAACCTCGCATACTCCCTCCAATCCCCTCACTAAACGCGGTTGGAGATGTCTATACTGCAGTAAACGAGCCTGTTACAATGCACGCACGCCTGCACACAAACGCTGTTTTCACGGCGACCTCAATAAAGCACAAAAAGAGCTTTTTCTATGTAGGCAGTGTGCCCACTACACAGTACGCACCCCTACATGTATACACACTCCCCCAAGTGTCACAAAAACACACTCGGGTCCCCTGTCATGCCCACCTTCCAGCTCGCGCCGGAGGTGCTCTAAATGTAGCGCGCGTGCCCACTTCTCAGTGCGCAACCCTACAAATAAGCGCTGTCACCACAGTGTCCCAAGCACAGCATACTCGAGCTACTGGTCCCCTCATAACAGGCGGCCAGTGCCCGAAGCACATTCAACCCATAGCCGCACGAGCCGCTGCATGGCAGGCCATCCCCGGCATATCAAATTGGGTTTTGAATATAATAAAACGAGGTTACTCGCTCCAGTTCGCTCGCAGACCGCCGCGCTTTCGCGCCGTGGTCGAAACGAAAGTGAAAAGCGAAATGACACACGTCCTTCGCGCCGAACTGATAAACCTTCTTGCAAAAGGGGCGATAGAAACTGTCCCCCCTGCGCAGCGCGAGTCAGGCTTTTACAGCCGCTACTTCCTCGTACCAAAAAAGGATGGCGGTCTCAGACCCATCCTAGATCTCAGACGTTTGAACAAAGCGCTTATGGCGTGATCGTTCAAAATGTTAACTACCAAACAAATACTCGCGCAAATTCGCCCGAGGGATTGGTTTTTCTCAGTGGATCTGAAAGACGCTTACTTTCACATTCAAATAGCACCTCATCACAGGCCATTCTTGAGATTGACCTTCGAGGGGCAGACTTATCAGTACATGGTTCTTCCATTCGGCCTCTCCGTAGCGCCCCGTACGTTTACACGGTGCATGGATGCCGCTCTCGCACCCCTGAGAATGCGGGGAGTGCGAGTATTGAACTACCTCGACGACTGGCTAGTTTTAGCCCATTCCGAGGAACTACTGACGACACACAGATCCTGGATCCTCAGCCATTTAGAATGCCTGGGTCTCACGATCAACACTGTCAAGAGCGCTCTGTCTCCCAGCCAGAGGATTTCCTTTTTGGGGATAGACATAGACTCTGTGACGTGTACAGCGCGTCTGACGTCACAGCGCGCTCTCACTATTCAGCATCTAGCCGTGTCGTTCAAAGCCGGGTCTCTTTACCCGCTCAAACGATTTCAAGAAATGCTAGGTCTGATGGCATCAGCCTCTGCGGTTCTCAAACTGGGCCTGCTGCGCATGCGCCCACTACAACGCTGGCTGAGAGACCGTGTTCCAGCGCGCGCCTGGATTTCCGACCGCGCGCATCAAGGTGACCCACGGCTGCATCACAGCTCTGGCCCCTTGGAAAATAGCCAACTGGTATCAGTTAGGCGTAAGCACGGGCGCTGTCTCGAAATGGAAAGTAGTCTCGACAGATGCATCCAACCTCGGTTGGGGCGCCCTGTACGAGGGCAGGTCTGCCTCCGGCCTCTGGTCGAGCCCGGAGCGACTGTTACACATAAACTGTCTGGAGATGATAGCGGTCGAACTATCCCTGAAAGCTTTCCTCCCATTTTTAAAGGGCCACCACGTTCTGGTCAGATCAGACAGCATGTCAGTGGTGGCCTACATAAATCGCCAGGGTGGTGTCAGGTCAAAAACCTTGCACACCCTGACCGAACGTCTTCTGACATGGGCACATTACAATCTGCGCTCGCTAAAGGCAGCGCATGTACCTGGCATCCTGAACCGGGGCCCGGACATGCTTTCCAGGGCGAATGTTCCCCCTGGGGAGTGGTCTCTTCACCCACAAACAGTTCAGTTGATGTGGAGCATCTTCGGCAGGGCAGAGGTCGACCTCTTCGCCTCAGAAGACAACGCTCATTGCCCAATATATTTTTCAAAGAGCAGGGACGCGCTGGCCCTCGATTGGCCCAGACGCCCGCTTTATGCCTTCCCACCGGTCGCGATGCTACCGCAGGTCATCGATCGGGTCAGGAAGAGCAGATGTGCTATGCTGCTAGTAGCCCCACTCTGGACGACCCAACCTTGGTTCTCCGAGCTGATGCAGCTGTCCAGTACAGCCCCATGGCCAATACCGCTGCGGAAAGATTTCCTCACGCAGCTGAAGGGCGCGCTCTGGCATCCCCACCCTGAACTTTGGGCCCTTCATGTATGGCCCCTCAACGGGTACCCGGGAACCTCCCTGAGGGAGTGTTAAAGACCATTACGGAAGCCAGAGCGCCCTCAACCAGGCGCCTTTACGCGCAGAAATGGTCAGTGTTCTCCACCTGGTGCGGGACACGGAACCTAGACCCTCACTTATGTGACGTGACGGAGATACTCTCCTTCCTACAGGAGCGTTTAGATGCGGGCAGATCCCCGTCTACACTCAAAGTGTATGTGGCAGCCATTGCAGCTTCTCATGCTCCGGTGGCCAGCCTATCACTGGGAAAAAACGAACTGGTCATTCGTTTCCTTAAGGGAGCTCGTCGGATGAACCCTCCCCGACCCCCTTCAATCCCTTCCTGGGACCTGTCTACGGTCCTAGAGGCCTTAAAGGGCCCCCCTTTTGAACCGCTTCAGTCTGTCGATATGAAGCTTCTTTCGTTCAAAACCGCTTTTCTACTGGCTCTGGCCTCAGTCAAGCGCATGGGGGATTTACATGCGCTATCTGTAAGCGCTGACTGTCTCGAGTTTGGGCCTAATGACTCCAGAGTCATTCTCAGACCAAGACACGGCTATGTCCCCAAGGTGCTCTCAACACCGTTCAGAGCACAGGTCATCTCGCTGTCAGCCCTTTCCTCGCAAAGCGACGAAAGCAACGCGAGCTTCATCTGCCCCGTCAGGGCTCTCAAAACCTATATTGCGCGCTCCGCCTCATTCAGGAGGTCGGACCAGCTCTTCATATGCTTTGGTGGGCGCACCCGAGGTCTCGCCACCACGAAGCAGAGCCTATTGCGATGGATAGTAGACACTATCTCGCTGGCTTACAAATCTAAAGGCCTTCACTGCCCGTTCGGCATCAGAGCCCATTCCACCCGAGGTATGGCCTCGTCATGGGCGTGGTCCTGCGGGATACCACTGGATGATATCTGTGCGGCGGCAGGCTGGGCCTCTCCGTCCACATTTATTAGATTCTATAATCTGCAAGTCCCTGCCCTGCAGGCCAGGGTACTTTCTATATAGACGTGCTAAGCCTTATCACGTCCCCCTTTTTTCGTTCCCTATATAAAGCTCACTAAGGTTGGCTGTTGGGACTGGGATTTCTCCTTCTATGAAGCCCCGGGCTCTCGCCTCGGGCTGTGACAGGTCAAAGTTCCCGAGCACGCACGGCGTTTTACATTGTGTTCCCATAGCGTAAGCTAGCTTACGCAGTATGAGAGTACTCTCGAAAGGGAACGTACTCGGTTACTAACGTAACCTCGGTTCCCTGAGATGAGGGAACGAGTACTGCGTAACCTGCCGTGCTATGTGCTCGGACCGGGTGATCGCTTCAGTCGATTTAAAACCTGATCCCTATGGCGAAGCGGTGGCTTATATAGTTCCAGCCACGCCTATTTTGGCACGCTCTGACGTCCAATGGGCGCGAAGCGCCCCCATTGGTTCGTTCCTCTCCGCCGCCTCACCATAGGTTGCTGCAGTTGCCACAGCACAGCCAATAAGCGCGCGAGCCGCTTCGCTTAGGTCTGCTGTGCTGCAGCACTGCGTTTTACATTATTTAAAAATTAAGGATAATTTTTGGCTTCATATTCTCGAGAAAAGGGGACCTTTTCCCATAGCGTAAGCTAGCTTACGCAGTACTCGTTCCCTCATCTCAGGGAACCGAGGTTACGTTAGTAACCGAGTACGTTTTCCCTTTACAGAAAAACACCCTAAATTTACTCTCCTAATGCAGTCCCTTGCAAAGCATGATGGGAACAACAGATCTGTGATTATATATTAGTAGTTTATTATATAAAAAAATATATAAAAAATAAATTTTAATAATATTTCACAATATTATGTTTTATTAATTGAGAACCAAACCTACAGAAATTTAAATAAATAAATAGTAGGAAGTTAAAATTAGAAAGTTAATTAAAAATAAATAAATTACTTGATGAAAATAAATACCGTTAATTTGTAATAAAATGTAATTTACTTTATCTATTATTTTCTGTATTTATCTGTAAATTTATTTTTATTATTTTTATCCTTTATTTACCCATTCTTTCATTTATTTTTATGTTAAATTTTGAAAGTTTGTTCTAACTCAACCTCGGTTCCTTGAGATAAGGGAACGAGTACTGTGTTGACACACTTATGAGGAAACTCCTGTTTACTCTGATACTAAAGCCTGATTTGTTCACGTTCTGTAGCTGCACAAACCAATGGTATTTCAACTTGCCAAAAGGAAGGAGCTGACCTCTATATAAGCCAGCTCTGAGCACCATTTTGTCAGAATCTTTTGACTGGGTCATTGATTCGTTTGCAACCTATTTTGCACGGCAGTCTACGCAAAGCTTGTTTCCTTCAGGGAACCGTCCATAGCAAAAATTTATTGCTCAGTGGTTGCTTTTCCTATTCTCTGGAGATTTAGATGAGATTCTCATATATCTCTCATTTTAGTATCAATAGCATTTCAGATGTTTCTGCTAAAATTCCTTAGGAAAAATAAAACTGAGACATGAGACATTTCTGAAAGAAAGTAATCCAAAATGACGATGGGAGAGAAAAGTGTGAGAAACACGGAATAACTCATTTTCTTGCTGTAATCTCTTGCAAAACTGTTTTTTTATGGCAATGGGGTTTTTCACTGGAAAGTTGTGGACCTAATGGCTAGAGAGTTTGACTCCAAACCCTAAGGTTGTGGATTTAAGTCTTCTGCCGGCAATACCACAACTGAGGTGTCCTTGAGCAAGACACCCAACTGCTCCTAGGGTGCCGCAACATAAATGGCTGCCCACTGCTCCAGGTGTGTATGTGTTCACTGCTATGTGTTTGCACTTTGGATGGGTTAAATGCAGAGCCAAATTCTGAGTATGGGTCACCATACTTGGCTGCATGTCACGTCACTTTCACCTTTAATGGTCAGGACAGTAGGAGTAGAGACAGGAGACAATTGGACAGGGGGGAATTGAACAGGAGCAGCAAAGTACCTTTAGCTGGGATCTGAACCCATGTTGTCTGGGGTGCAGTCGTGCCTTCATGCCGATGTGCTGTCCACAATGCTATGGGTCTGACAAAGGTTAATCTATGCTCAGGATACTAAGATGTGATTCTCTTATATGTCTCAATGAGATATCAGCTGTCTTAAGATGTCTTCAGTTTTATTTTAGTAGAAACATTAAACTTTCCTGTGGTGTAGTGGGCCCTCACAGCTGTAGGGCACTGCAAGCCCATGGAGGCATGAGCCAAGGCTACACAGTAGCATCCACTATCCAGCAAGTCTCTGCTTCGTAACCCTTTAGAGTGGCCTCCGAAACACACAAAGAGCTGATCTGAGTGTTTAAACAGACCTGAGATAATTTCAGAACTGATTTTCATAAAAAAATATATATAACTTTTTCTTCTCATTGGAAAATAATCTTGCTCATAATACAGATACTTTGCAAGCTTCTTCTGTAGGGACTTTATGAGAGAACACACCAGGCTCTGATCTGTCTGCACCTTGAATGCACGAGTTACACATTTAATTGATATGTGGTAATGGTGTCAAAGCACCAGAGGGCACATGCACACACACACTCACAAACTCACACAATTACAGTGTTAGCATAGGGAGCAAATGTCATTTACACTAAGCGAAGGCTGAATTCTCTGAGAGTCACAACATCTTGACATAGCCATAGTGGTGACACACTGGTGATCAGAAGGTAGGTTCTGTATCCCAAGGGTACGCTGTTCATTTACACTTTGCTACTTGGGTGTGGATTTCAGAGTGGAACTTCAAGCTGCTACCAAACTTAACTTTTGTTCATTAGTTAAAGTCAGCTCTTTTCATTTTTAATGTCTTCTGTACTGCTATTTGAGAATGTGAAATTAAAGCTTTAATGAGTACGGTTAATTAATGACACAATAAAATGAGGTGGTATTTCTTTTCCTGTGGCTTTTTTGTTCTCCTTCTGGTATTTCTACTGAATTCAAAATCATGGAAGCTTAACTTTCTTCATAAATAATGGCATTACATCTAATTTAAAAACAAATGTATCGTTCTATTCAGTTATCACTGCTACTAATGGATATTCTTGAAATATTTAATATGAAATATTAAGTTTATTTTAAAGGCATAGTTTGAAAAACAAAAACAAAAAATCTTTGTCCAAATAATCATTTATTAAAAAGGGACAAAAGAAAGAACATTTCTTATGAATGTTTTATCTGTTTTTGTACATAATCTACAATGCGAGTAATTCATTTGCATATGCGACTAAATCTTCACTCTGGTCAACTAAATGTCTAACATTAGCCTTTTGCATAATAAATTGCAAGATTTTACTTAGAGGTTAGTTGTGAGTAGGAGGCTAAGTATAAGCTTAGTACAGATATATTTTTCAGTAAACCCAATGGATATGCAGCTTACCTGTATTTAACATTCTCTAGTGAAGGCTAATGACTTACTGTTGCTTTGCTGATAGTGCTGTGTTTCTCAAATATTAAAAGAGAGTGTGAGAATCCATGCAAAATCAATGCACTACATGTAAACAATATTCTTTGTTGTATTTACCTGTCCAAATAATGGAGATCATTTAGAATTATTCAACTTTTAAGAACAAACAGAAGATATGGATGTTTCTCTGGTAGGCAGAACTAATGTGCAAACCGCAATCTCATTTGCTGGTGCTAACCTATCATCATCCCCATTTTGATTTCAGCAAATCGTGATTAATATTCATGAACCAAGCAGCTTATTAATCCTTAGTTTGTTTAATATTAATAAGTAGTATAATTTTTATCAATGGTGCTTATATTGCCAATGGTGTAGAGGGTTGTATATAATGAAAATAAATGGGGTCCAAAAAATTAAAACATTTAGAAGAGAAACAATTTTTTGGGGTGAACAATTCCTTTAAACTTAGAAAGGAAATATTATTAAGAAGTTATTGACAAAATGAGAGGCTGCAAGTTTGATTTCTGAATATTAGCAAGATGCAATCAGTAAGGTGCAAAAATGTCACCTTTCCATGCCCTATCTACACAGACCAGTGTAGGTGAAAGCATTGTAATCATAAAGATCAGATGTCAGGTATTGTTATCTTTGAATGTGGCGTATAAATTAAGAGGTGTCTAACCTTATAATGAAAGTCTAAATGTGCATCTGGTGAACCTTGCATGTGAGACAAAGAACCAAAAGCATTTAAACACAAACACAACTTGTTAAAACTTATTTGAAATGGAGAGAAAACCCCACGGCCAAAAGCTCATGATGATATTTGTATTATGGAAATGAATATTTCATCTGCCTCAACTGGGGATCTGAATCTTGAGAATGCAACATTATAAAACCAAGAGATAATGTATTTGGGTCTTTCTACATCCTGCATAAAACTACATATCCAAACAGTGTATTGTGTGAATAGTTTCTCATAACGTAATTGCTCCAATTTACCAACCATGTGTGCTCTTTTTAGCATCCATCTTTTAGAAATACATATAATTTAAGTGGCCATATCCTATTTGGCCAAGAGTTTTATGTCCTTTTAGGAGCAGGACATAAAGAGATGCTCGGGGATGTGCCTAGCAAGTACTCAAAAAAACAAGGGTAATGTAAGGTGTAGAGTAAAACATTATCACAATAATGCTCTGTTTTCAGGGAGTCACTGTTAAAAGCACTAAATTGAGGGACAAGCAAAAAGCTTTGGTTTAGTACTTTGCCTCGTACCATGTTGTCTGAAATGGGACAGGAGAAAGAGCACTCTTGCAGCATTAAACCATTATATGTTTGCCGCCTTCTCTTTTCAGACACGATAAAAAAAAAGTAAAAATCTGCGCAGATGGAATGCATCAGAACAGATGTTTTCTTTCAAAATCCCCCAAATCCTTGTAGCAACAAGCTGCGCTTTGCACCTTATTGTAATATTCATTTGTATGGTATTTTGAGTAAAGCGCCAACATTTACATCAGTATATTTGCTTTTATAGGGTTTGAAAAATCCTGTAAATGTTGTTCTTGTCATAACAATTTCCATCAGTCCTTCACAGTCGCTTTGCTATGAAACTATCGAGCGGCCTTAATTTCAACAGCTGAGCATAAATCAAAGAACCAAGGGTAGCGTTTCAAACAGAACAGCCTCAGAATGGTCATTTACAGGCCTATAGTTTATATTTGTCTGGTTAAGACACATGCGCTGAGGCAGGTAACCTTCCTTAACAGTGGTGCTGTCTTGAACGTCAAGAGGAACTCTCTGTACCCACAATTCATTTCCCACTCCGTCACGCCACCCTGTTGGCAGCCTGGCAGAATTGGCCGGGACCCAAAAAGCCGTCTCTGTGTGAATGGACATCTATTTTCACTTCTCAGTTGGACTGCCAATTCACCTGGGCACGTTTCCACCCTGCTGTCTTTAAAGGACACAGGCCTCATGTTGAAACACATCAAGTAAGACTTCATTTCACTAAAGATTAGGAGGTCTACCACAATATTTCGACATCCTATAATTCTCATTAGAGTTAGTTACATGTGTGTAAATATATCAACAAATTTTACTGACACCTCAGCCCAGGCTGTGCTTTGATGGCATTTCTGTGTTAGTTTTCAAGCTGTGAAAAGTGAATGAAGGGCATTAGTTATGGCGCTTTTCCATTACCAGTACCGACTCGACTCGACTCGACTCGGCTCGGCTCGGCTCGCTTTTCGCTCCATTTTCCATTGCAGGTAGTACCTCCACAATAGTACCTGGTTGTCATAGCGACGCTGCAGGAAACTGCCGTGACGTAATCTTCTACGCGACACACACCCGCTACCCATACACACAGGACAATGGAGGAAATCGAGTGCATGTTGTTTTTGATCCTCAGGATGTGGCTGTTTCTCACAGCAAGAAGACAAACGTTGTTTCAGGAGAGGCTGAGGGCAGCAAAACGAAACACTGCTGAAAAAAACAGGAGAGTTTGATGACGCAGTGAATAGTGACGATTCTCTCTGACCAATCAGCAGTCTGCTGTGTTTTCACGTCACATTATAGTATCGCCTCAGCTCGCTTGGAACCTCGCCGGAGGTGGTACGAAAAAAAGTACCTAGAAGCCGGTACAGGTACATCTTTTACACAGTGGAAAACCAAACAGAGCCGAGTCGAGGCGAGCCGAGGCGAGCTGGTACTGTGTAGTGGAAAAGCGCCATTAGTGACATTTAGAATTGCTGTACTGCCTGGCAATGCATTTGAGCACCGCAAATGGACACAACTTATACATACAGCCACATCCAATACACAACCACGTCCTGACCAGTCAACGGTTTCCGGCTACAAGTAATTTGTTTTTCCATGCTGTGTATAATGTACAGTTATACAGAGCAGCTTTGTACCAATATGATTTTACGGTGTGTGGAGCTATTGATCCCATAGTACAATGCTGCTGAAATAGAAATCAACTGGCTGATTAGAATAAAAACCCAAATTTAAAAAAAAATTCAAGGGCTTTTATCGCTTGTCCAGTTTATTGCATCATTTCATCTGGTTAGGACTTGCCATTGTGTCCCACGTTGGAATTTACACTACTGTTTAAAAATGTATTTTTATAAAAAAATTATTCTTGAATATATACATGGAATTTCAGCAGCTATTACTTCAGTCTTATATGATCCTTCAGAAAATAATTTTAATGCTAATTTAGGAATTGACACAAAAGTGATAGAATTCATTAGTCACCACAGAATCACTGTTCATTAAAGTTTTGCATCATTATTGCGTACTAATATACATGCAGTGGATCATTCTGTCCTTAGTTCTATGTTCTTAGTTTAAACTGAAGCTTGCATACAAAAATTTCAAATAAAAGTAATGACCCACTTTGTCTCAATTTACACTTGAGTTAAATTTGACATATGAACCTCCGAAAATCAACTGTGCGACTTAGCAAACAGATAATGTGTGGTCTACATAATTACATGAAAAATTATCACTTGTGTTTTGATCACAAGTGTAAATGTGCATTATATATGTGCGTCACAGCAATTAGTGCTTCTCTGTTGCAAATCAAGACCCGATGAACAGATGTGAATGGTTTCTTTGTGACATTTAATTTATTTTCTGTCACTAATGTATGTAATTGAATACAATGCTAAGAATGTTAGTTGTGCGGATCAGACAGCTGTGTAATTCAAGCCACCTGAGCTCCCAGGACAGGGAAAGTGAGGGATATTGTTGTTCCACTTGACCTTCTATGGCTTTTTAAAGCGGCCTTTGGGCTATGATTCTTGGAATAATAATTAAGATCAGGATACAGTTGCATGTCACTTTTCCAATCATCTACACACTGAGGGATGGATTTACGGAACATCCTTGTGTATCAATGGCTCTTGACACCTTTCACATTGTATTGAACGGATTCAATTGAGTAAAATCTCAAATTAATGTGTTAACATAAAAAAGTGAATAAATCTAATAATGGATAATGTAAACAGAAATACCTCTCTGAATAAGACTATAATCGTTTTCCATATCAGGTTGGAGGACTCGGGGGAAACGCTTTAGAGTAAAGCTATATTGGCTTAATATAGACAGCCATTCGGCTTTTTTTAGGGGATTTCCAGTGCTTGGCCAGTCTCTCCAGCTAATGGACGTTCAGGAAAATTGTGGCCAAAAGGTTAATAAGAGAATTACCATTTCTGTTTACCAAACTTATGTCCTTTGGGAACCCTGATGAAAAAAAAAAAAACCTTTAGGGGTCCTTTAGAAAAGGTCTTTACACACTCCATAAACCAGTCTATTGTAGTTTTCTCCCTTTTCTTTGTTTACCTTATTCCTTTTTAAATTGAAATGAGCAATACTGCCTAAGGAAAACACCAGTATTTAATACTTGATTACATACAAATGAAATGGGACAAAACATGTGGCACATGTACCTGCCATATGTACTTGCCATTAGTTTTTAAAACATTTCAATTTCCATTACATTAATACAAGATTTATGGTTTTGACCCCTGCTTGTTGGATTCTGATTTGGATTATCCAATAAAACCCACACTGTGTTTGGATCTCTCGTCTCCTGTGTTTCCCTGGGTCTCCGAGCGTAACAGAAGGACTCCATCCATGTCGAGATCCAGCGGTGAGGGACTTCATTCCCGCTCCCCAGCCAGTATGGTGGAGCGGAGGGTGAAATTCTTAAGATTAACCACCCTCCGCCAAGAGGGGAATGAGGTGGGTGCTATGGCACATGTGTTCTGGACCCTGGCGGATGGTATGGGATACAATGATGCGGCCCTAAAGGACATTTTCAACACTGGTCTGGATGACCAGGTGCATCGAAGGGAAATGGACCAGTTGGACGCTTTTAATTTCTGGGAGTTTGTGTTCTACCCACAACATCGGTCTCCGTGGAATACCCCAGCCACTCCTGTCTCTCCCGGTGGGATGGCCGATTCTAGACCGGGGTCTACAAATAGGAGGACCGCCAGCCCAGCGCCACTGCACAAGATGGCTGCCAGCTCAGCGCCACGGCGCAAGATATATATATCTTATATATATATATATATATATATATATATATATATATATATATATATATGTATATACAATATTTTCTTTCTCAAAAACGATTTGTCAACACCACCAAAATATCATACATATTTAATATTTTTTTCATTTTAGATTTTATCACTTCTGTAGCCTGTTTTGCCCCAAGTCTCAAGAATCAGTGAAGTAAATGTGCCTTTCATGCATTTCCAGATTTAAATTATAATAAAAACTGAATACATGTTATTCTTGAATTTTCCATAAAACATTTGTTATATTCAAATGTCTAGTATTAAATGTCTGTATAACCAAACTGTCATCAACCTAAAAATGTAACTAAACATGCAGTGATCTTTAAGAAAATGCAGCCCGGTTTCCTGTTATAAACAGCAAAGGTCATCAGTAGGTCATTATGTACTCATATTAAAGTTATAAAACACTGTAAGTGGCAAAAAAAAATAACATGGCCAACATGATTACTGTTGTGGTTTCCCCTCACAAGTCTCTGATAAAAGCAAGAAAGTGAGAGAATTACTGTGAATTAGTTTGTCACTTTGACCAGCCCAGAACGTCAAGTTTTGGCTGGATTTTCAAAAAGTATTTTCCTGCCAATTAGCCTCTATGCTCTGTGCTCTTGGCATCTCTCAAATTCTGTGCAACCTGTTGATATACGGCTGGCAATTTGTCACAATCTGCCACAGCAGTGATACACAGAAAATCCCTGGTGTGGCCTCTCAGAATGCCCCGCTGCAAAATCTCAGGTCCGTGGGAACAACAAATGGGAAGGAACGCAATGGCACTTCCCACAGGCAAAAGACAGTTGTAATCCTATAACCCTTCCCAAGACGGTGGGACAGTAATTCTTAAACACTTGGGATCAGGTATTGAAATATTGGGTACAAAGGGGGTACAGAAACAGCGGGAAAAAAAGGAAACATGAATAACATACAAGTACCCAAAGGATGCAGCTATTTTCTGCAAAACATCCTTAAATGCACAAACATATACAATACATTCACACACAAACATGTGACGTCTTCCCACTCGATTTCTGATAGCATGGGAGAATTTATGGTACTTCCATTGCAGTGTCCTAGATTGGCTCTGCACATTCATCACCCGAGCCCTCAGAAGGAAAAGCTGTGGCCACCGGCTGTCATTCAGCTCCGCTCCCACAGCGCCACAGTAGCACTGATAAAACAAACAAACAAACAAATGCTGGACTAGAAAACCCCATTTGTTAGACCCCCTCTTCTCTCTTTCTCCCGCTCTGTTCTCAAAGGGGGTATAATCCTGAGCACTGGGTTGTGGGCTTAAGGAGAAGGGTTGAGTGTTGTATGAGCTCACTAGCCTCAGAGGAGCAGATCTAAGGCCAGAAGTGTAGAGAGTAAGTTGCTGGAACATTAATCTCATTAATTTAAGCACAGTCATCGTTTATTCTCTGCTGACTGTCTGCTCTCTTATACTGCGAGACACACGCATATAAGTTTACATGCCACCACATGCATATATAAAAATGGCACTCTAGTGTTGTCAAAAGACCCAGTAATTCAGTACCAAGTTGGTACAAAAAAAATGAAAATGTTACAGTACCAAGTTTTTTAAGTACTGGTCGTACCGAGTACCCGGTCAACCCGGTTCTTGATGCACTATCCGAAAGGTGTGCAGATGCGCTCTCTACATAAAAGCACTGAGAGATGGCGACATCAAAAGGAGGAAACACACCAAACTAACAAAACACTTTAAAGGCAGACAACCAGATCAAATGAAGGAGTACAAGCAGGTAAGTTTCATTGTGTTTCCCATACATTGATTTATTTGTGAAGCCTGCCACAATATCAAAAATGACCACCACAAATAGATTTTCCAAAAGGCTTTGACTTTGTTGAATAGACATGAGCACTGCATGTCAAAGTTGAAACAGTGCGGGTGTATTTATATCAATATATTTCGGAAGGAAACTGACTTCTTCAGAAAATTATGGATGTCTTTTTTATTTAATCTTGCCTGTAATGCCTGAGCAGCGTTGTGAGTGCTGGCTCAGAGCTTATTTGATTACAGCCGTTAC
The DNA here is from genome assembly GCF_963082965.1 of Carassius carassius. Classification (NCBI taxonomy): domain Eukaryota; kingdom Metazoa; phylum Chordata; class Actinopteri; order Cypriniformes; family Cyprinidae; genus Carassius; species Carassius carassius. The sequence continues at coordinate 18,489,148 of NC_081758.1, read as the reverse complement.
CGGAGAAACCTCTCTCACCCGCTCTGCAAGCGCCTCTTTTTTGGCAGAAAATGAATTTGCATATATGCCAACACAAATAGAGTGCAAGCCATTTTTAATAAGTGTGTTTTGCTTTGGTACCGAAAATGGTACCATGGATTTTCACTGGTATTGGTACCGAATACTGAAATTTTGGAACCGTGACAACACAAAAAAAAACAGAGATAGTCATTCTAATTTCATTCTAAGACTGGGGTGTGTTTCCCGTACAGCGACGTAACTAGCCAGTCACGACTGTTTCCCAAACACGGTCGCATCTCTGTCATTTGACCCACATTAGTTAAACAATTTAGGACCGTTGTTAATGATGTCACACACATGTGGCGGAGTAATAACTTCTGCTACTGATTCGAGATCTCTGAGATGCTGCTGTATTGAACATGGCACCTGATGACTAATTTACTATGTTTTGTTCCCTGTCATTTCATTTGATTCATCGTGGGTTTCCTCTTACGTCATACTGCTGGGTTGCCTTAGGCATTTATCCATATGTCCATATGTCTTACAAACAGGAAACTAACTTTCTAACCACAGGTCCAGAGCTGTAGTTCCGACCACTTAAGTTTGCAATGCTGTTTGCGAATGTTCGCTTGAACTATGGTTTCAGGAAACACAGAATCATTGGTATGGTACGAACTATGTTGGTAACGATGGAACTTGCGACCATAGTTGGCTAAAGATGCTTTGGGGAAACGCACCCCTGTATGACTTTCACTGTTCTCTAGAACACAAAACTAAGGTATGTTAAAGAATGAACTGGCACACTATTTAAACAGTTAATTCATTAACATTAAATGTTTAGGGTTAATATTTTTAAGGACACGTATTTAATCAAAAGTGACATGAAAGACTTTACATTCTTACAAAAAATTCAATTAAAAAAAATTTGTTCTTTCTATTTATCAGAGTATCTTGAAACAAATTTAGCATGGTTTCCACAAAAAAAAAAAAACATATTAAGCAGCACAACACTTTTAAAAGATGATAATAAGAAATGTAATAAGAAATGCATATGCATATTTTAATAGAAAGCAGAGGAAATAATTTTCAGTGAATAACTGAAGTTTCTTACACAAAGCTATCATATGAGTTCAAACAACTTGGAATACAGTTCCTGTTTTGTGTTTTACAGAAGAAAGTCAAACAGGTTTGGAATGACATGAGTGAGTAAATGATGAGAACTTTTTTTGAGTGAACTACATCTTTAAAACAGGTCAAATAACCACCAGATGAGGCCATAAAAATAGTTCCACTCAAGGCGGCTTTTTCCCTGTCCAAATCACAGATGGTACCTGAACTAAATGCATAATCACTTTCCTGACTCTGGCACAAAATAAAACTGCATCAGCCCTCCGAGTGCACTCCGGTCATTCAGAACTACTACTCTTGCACATGACCTGACTGATCAAAGAACATGGAGGAGCGCTGATCTCGCCCCAGAGCTCCTGGTTAAGATCGCCAAGGTACAGAGCTGCCCTCATGCAACCCGCTGTGAGTTAGTCACGCCTGGGAGAGGTAAAGAGAACCCCTCACAGTGAGCAAGGTATTGGTAATGAGGGGTGGGGAAAGAGGGGTTCGGAGCAGGGAACAGCACAGATAGCAAGAGTCAGAGAAAGGCAATTAAGTGAGTATCACATATGCTGAGAGAGACTCCAAGGTGCTGAACCCTGGGTGGTAAAGATCAAGTGCTAGCAGGAAGTCATTTTGTGGTTGTAGTTGTATGACGAAAGGCAAGAAAAGCTGCAGTGGGAGCTCATTATCTGATAGTGGATGATGACTAGATGGGAGGACAAAGTGAGCATGTGCTTTTGAATGCAGTTTTTAGTAAGAACACTTAGACTTCTGCAACTTCAGGCATCGGCAACAGTGAATCTGTCTTTCTCAAATACTGCTACTGGTAGAACCAACAAGTGGCTTTACTTGAGCCTATAGAATTTTATCAGGGAGAAAAAACGAGAACTCATTATGTTTAATTAAGTACAACACCATGATTGTGAGTGTGAGATTACTCCGTTCTATACAACTGTCTGACAAGTGTTCTGTAGAGGTAATGTCAAGTCATTTACATTTCAGACTAATTTTGGTCAGTTAGTTAGTTTGTCAATTAAGGCCTTTTTTCTCAACCAACAAAAATAGGTCCAAAAGTAGCGTTTATTACACAGAAATGGATACAAAATTGGAGCAGACTGATTAAAATGTACCAAAATACACTACAATTCAAAAGTTTGGGGTTGGTAAGATGTTTCAATGTTTTTGAAAGACTTTTCTTATACTTACCAAGACGGCATTTATGTTTACAAATACAAAAAAAGTGTCATTTTATGAAATGATAAATGTTCTAATTATTTAAAAACTATTTTTTATATAATTTATTCCTGTGATGTAAATCTGAATTTTCAGCAACTCTACAGTGTATTTTTCAAGATTCCTTAATAAATAGTGTTAAAAAGAACAGCATTTATTTTAACTATTTTTGTAGAATTTATGATGCACATAAAATTAAAATTAAAAATTTAATTAAATTTATGCATTTAGCAGACACTTTTATCCAAAGCAACTTACAGTGCATTCAGACTATCAATTTTTACATATCATGTGTTCCCGGGGAATCGAAGCCCCTACCTTGCGCTTAATAACGCAGTGCTCTACCAATTGAGCTATAGGAACACATAATGCATCAAAAATATTCATTTCATAATGCTAATAATAATCTGCACACAAACACATAGGGAAACAGCAAAGAATAAGACCCAAAATAAATATCTAAAAAATAAATCAAATAAAAATAAATAAATAAGCTACTAGAAAGGAACTATGAACAGTAGTTTGAAGGTAACAAATGTAGGATTCATATTTTTTTTTTTAAACAAATATCATATCTTACTCTTAAAAAGTTATCTGTTACACTAAACTATGATTTTACCGACCATGGAATTTCAAGACTATAAGCATTCATCTTGACCGAATAAGAAGCAGATTGCTTTCTAAAGCTGCTTTTTGTCTCTTACCAGGTAAATTCTCTGTTCAAACATCCATTTCACCCACTTTAGTTCACTAATAGCATTTAGTTCATCAGAGACAGGGACAAAAGCCAAAATTCCTGAAAGCAGGAAAAAAAACCTCCTCATTCATAGTTGATTAGCAATTGCGGCCCATTCGGGATTTTAACGTCGGCTACGCCAATTGCGAGAAGCCTCTACGAGATCTGCGCCACCTAGACATACGCATTAAAACTTGTATCTCTCAGGCTGCAGAGCTGTAGCATGTCAAAGGGAGACTAGGTGACTCAGATTCTGAGGTGGGTGGTATGAGATCGGGGACGTGGGTGGATGAATAGGCTGTCATCTCTGAAAAACATTCCTATGAGAATATAAGCCTCATAAGCAGCTCAAAACATCTCAGTTCGTTCCATTGACATGTTTGTAATAGGTTTTCGCAAATTAAAGCTATTAGCTGCTTCAGAACAGCACAAATTACTACAGTTGAGGGGGCAGCAAAGGTAGCAATTCAAAGACCTGTTTGCTAAAAATTGTTGACGTGCTTGTAAAATCCCTGTACTTGAAATGTGTTTGGATCATCACGGTAGAGTATTATTAGGTTAAGAACACCTGCACTTACAAGATGAATCTCATTCCGTGCATAACACAAACCCACATATCCTATACGTGAACACACACACTTGACAAGTCTCATTTAGGTGCATTCAGATAACTGAAGTAGAAACTCTTGACTAACCTGGGGGATAAATTTTCGATGGTAAAATGATGATGGGCAGCTTTGCGTGAGGATGCAGAAAAACATGCTCTACTAGGGCATTAATTTCACTGTCATGTCACCAACTGAAAAACACTTTGACAGACTGAAGTGACGAAGTAACATGGCGTGTATGAGGGAATATATCAGGCTAATCTTTGAATGTGGTTATAATTGGATAATTTGGCTGTCTTGAAAATAAATGAGGGATTCACCATGTTCAGGAAGACTGTCTTAAGGCTATGCAATGATTTTTTTTTCTCCCTGATGATAAGGTCTTCACATGAATTCATTTGACAATTCTAATCTTAACTGGGTAAAGACCAATGATAGTCTGGACGGAATGATAGCTCATATCAGCACGTTCAATTTCCACTGAACAGAACACTCAAATTCTAAGACATTGTTTATCAGAAGACCATTTCTTAGGACGGATGTGCCGTCACATGCTAATTTCATCTAAAAATGTTTACTAGTGCATAGCGTATTAATGTTTAGTTTCTGTACATATAATGGTCACACTTTATTCTGTTTATGAGAGGCTTGTGAACAGCAAAAAAAGACTCATCAATGCCTTTGAGAGGTCATTATACTCTACAAAGTGACCACAAGACGCCACATATAAGAAAGTTCCATATAAGCATGTGTTGCTCTTGTCAGTGTCCGTGTACATGTGTAGGAAATTACTGGTCTACATGCATCCACGTTGCCATTCCTTTGTGAATACACATCTCAGAGGCAGTACTGTGACCTTTTCAACCTTGCAAGCATTTACATGGGAAAATGCCAGTCCTCTGAGCAACGATGAATGTGCTACCTCACAGACTGACCTTCTGACTCATTACTGCTTTGTAAAAAGGGAAGAAAAGGAAAACATTATAGGTCATAGGAAAAATGCCCACTCTGCTGTGAGAATATGTGCAAAAATAAACAGTGGAATATTTTGGACGGATCTGACTTTCGGGAATGCTTCTGTGCCACAGATCCAACATAAAAGAAAAATAATAAAGCGGTAATCAATGTCTACCAGTAGTTTAACAAAATAATCTGTAAATTATGTTCCTTTACTCTTTTGAATTTTGGATGTAGCAATTTATCAGCAAGTTTTAGAGACCATTAAAACACTTAGCAGCTCTCTATTTTTTTTTTCTTTAATTCTATAAAATGAGTTCTATAAACTTTTTTATTTTACTTTTGTAACTTTTAAAACTTTTTAACTCTGATTTTTAAAACAATACCTTTATTGTTATCATCTTTGGTATGGACAGGCCTTTAGTCTCAATTCCAGATCATGAATATGTGTGCAATCAATATGTACTGTATATATCTGTCTGTATAGTATCATAAAAATATTTAATGTGTATTTTTTTTTCTCCATGATCTACACTTAAAGGAATTTGACGTTTTGATGAAAATGGGACTAAATAAATAAAAAAATAGCCTATTTAATTGAATTAATGACAAATGTACTTGGTCTGATAATCTTTGGGTAACATTATAAGTGTGAGTTGGGGGGGAGGTATTAACATATAATATGACCAATTTAATTGATCTAAGAGTTGGATTATTTCACTCCACAGGAAGGAGGTCTGTGATATATCGACAAGTGCACTAGTAACAGTTTTCAGACAGCACAGTGCAGTGCAGAATAGAACAGCTGGTAACTAAATTACCTAATTATTCAAGACATCATCCACACAAAAACTAGATCAAGACTCTCTCTTGACTCTTCTATGATGATAAAAGCTGTATGAACAAGTTCAGCCCATCTGTATTCCTACCCTGCTCTTAACTGCTCCCCGCCTGGCCACACTCGGTTGAACCCTGGCGGTTATCAACACGTCTCTCAGGAGTTAAAAGGACGGCTGTGTTATTAGCAAAGAGCAAATTGAGATGTATGTATTATCTGCTGTGCCGCTGTCTCTGGGGGACCAGGGGTCTCAAAGAGGTGCGTGTCAAATCCCACCAGGCACATAATGAAGATTCTGTCCCCAGCCTGCAGGGAACAGTGAGAGGGAGAGTCACTGGTGTCATCTCGGTACACGCCCCAGTCACTGAATCAGAGGGGTCGTGTCAAACCCCACCTGGAAGGAGCTTCTAGGACGTGGCAGGGAAGAAACTTGCTCTCTGCCACATGTGTGTGTGGGACCGGTCTCCTAAGGAGCACATGTACAGTAATCATAATCATTGCAGTCTTGAAAATGTGTAATCAGCTATTCAGGCTGGCTACAGTGGCTTTACAGTGAGTTGTCTGACTTTGCTCATGGTGAACAGAAAATAAGCTAGCAGGGGAGTTGCGGAATTTCAAAACGAGAGAAAAGGAAATCAAGGTGTATTGGGACTTCCTTTTTTAATTACAATTTCTCACAAAAAGGTACTGTGGCTATACTATGGTTAATTGATGGTATCAGATGGAACTGTCATAGAACTTTGATATGTAGCGTGGTACTGAACGATTAACATATTCATGATGCACACTGTATATTTCAAGTTACTCTGCATGTCCAAAAACATGTAAATACCATGGTTCCTTTTTTTATGTTACATCTAAGAATGAGAATCACGAGAAATTTACCAACTAGTTCCAATTACTCTTAATAATTTTGGTACCATTAACAATTTAAATTTATTCTGTGGCTGGGATCACTTCATTAATTAATGCAAAGCAACAGAACAAAAAATGTGTTAACATACTGCATACTTTTTCTAGTTCAAATAAAGTTTTATTTAAAACAGTAGATGTCTGTTTGGCAGCACTTTATTTGATGTACATGCATTGTTTTACTGTAAGGAAATGTTTTTTTTTTTTCTTTTAATTACAATTTACAAGATTGATTATATTATTGACATTTTAAGAATTCATTTGATTATCCCAGTTTTTGATGATACATTCGCATTAAATCATAAAACACAGAATCCACAAAAGTTTAAACAGAAATGTGGAATAATTTAAGAGTTTGGTTCCAAAACGAGATAAACGTTTCCGCCAAAATCAGTATTGTATCTGGTCGGTATTGAAAAGTACATTTTTCATTTTACGCAAAATGCTATATTTGCAGACTTATTAGGTCATGTTTTCACCCTATTCTTCAAAAATGCAACAAACGCCAGTCTTGCGATCTATCTGCTCAACCAATCACAGTGCACCATTCCATGCACTGTAAATAGTAACAACCAATCATAGCGCACCATTCCATGCACTCTTCCATGCGCTCATAAAAGTTAACAGATTGAGAATCAGACTTCACTGGTCATGCTGTATGTTTTGTACTGAAAAGTAACACAAGGCACACTGTGTATTTTAGTCTATAAATGGAGGAATGCACATGCAAGATGTATAAACATAACCCAAAAATCATTGTTTCATTAAAATCACTGATGCAATATTCAAATAATAATAATAATAAGTTCAGAAGCTTAGTGATGTACCAGCTCAAAACTGTTCATATTTTCACTTAATCAGCTTTCATATAATATATATAATATATATTTAGCTCAATCTGTAGTGCATGGTACTATCAACATCAAGGTCATGGGTTAAATTCCCAGGGAATGAAGTAACTATTAAAATGTGTAGCTTGAATACGGTGTAAGCTCCTTTGGAGAAAAGGGTCTACAAATGCACAAATGCAAATGTAAAATTCCCAACATTGCCAGTCTGTACCTAAATTACTGTAAGGAAAATTATGATGGCATTCTCCTTCCAAGGGGTATAACCCACTTTGCACCACACCATGTATCAAAACAAAGGCAACATTTTTATCCTACAAATTCACCATCCATTTTGAAATCATAGCACTGAAGCACTACCCTATGTCAGGTCCAGTGGGACACTGCAACAGATGGGCTTGGTGCGTAGGTATGATTATGAGCAGAGCTGAAAAATCCCAAGAGATAATAATACAACTAACTCCCACTGTAACTGTTAGCTTAGTGTCCCCAATGAATGATGGAGCATCTTTCAGCGATCAGAGGGAAAGTGTAATATAATTTGGAAACATTGTTACATATGCAAATTAAAAAGAAACATAACTGGGGCTTAAATTGAGCATGTTGGATTCATATCTAGCACCTGTGGAATAAGACTTGCCACCTATTTTACCTCATACACCACAGAAATAAATATATGCTCTAACCTGCATATACACTATACCGTTCAAAAGACTGGGGGGCAGAAGTCTCTCAGCCGCATTTATTTGATCAAAAAAACAGAACAAACAATAACATTGTGAAATAATTTTACAATATAAAATAAGGCTTTTCCAGTTTAATGTCATTTAAAATATAATTTATTCATGTGTTATCATTTTTAGCAAAATACTATCGTCTTCAGTGTCACCTGATACTTCATTCTAGTTTGCTGATTTGGTTCAAGAAAATTTATTCATTATATTATTATCAACTAATAAGTAGTTCAAAAGCATTTATTAGATTTTTTTTTCTGTAACATTATAAATATCTGTCACTATTACTCAATTTAATACATCGTAGTTGAAAAAAAGCATTGATTTCCCTTTTAAATGGTAGTTAATTTTATTATGAAAAATCAAGTATAATTACTCTAATAACATGCAATATCATAGAAAAAAACAGCAATGTAGTTCTTTGATAAGCATATGTGTAGTTTATGTACATCTTACCATAGCATAACATACAGACACAAGTTTATTGAGGCCTTTTTTAATTACAAAGGAAAATAATCTTGCTTTCCAAAAGAACTATAACCGTTGTACACAGTCTACACAGCAAGTGACAGTCACAAAGCTACAAAACTGCATCACTCCCACCATAATCAACAAACCTGTCTACACCAAGCATCCGACAATTCACCATGTGCAGTGAGAACAGCTTTGAAGCTTTTAAAGAGAGTGAGATTGTCGTGTTGATTTGTCAATTAGTTGTTAAACACACTCTTATACATTTATGTCTCTTTTACATGTTTGTCATTTCATGTTAAAATATAGTATGCCCACTCTATAACGTAAGAAATGGCAAGTTCCCGCAACAGCTGCTGTTAGTCTGTGTCAGTATGACAGATTGTGGCACCTTAGCAGGAAACCGATGTATCCCTCGCTAAGGCAGATGGTCAGGAATCTCTTGTTCTAGCCATGCTGAAAAGCACACGCAGCAGCTATAGAGTTATCCGGCTTCAAGATAGGCTCTCTGACCTTCCCGTGGCACGCTGCCCACAGCATGACACTCCCACTCAATGTGACTGGTAGATCTTGGCTAAAACAGGCGCAGAGATAATTGTGCCTTGTGTCCATGTGAGAGAAAGATGTTTTTAAGGACCCTGTCTCTTGCTATTTCCAAAGTGGCTAAAAGAACAAGAGTAATATTCTTTGGAAATCTGGCACATTTTGAAGGCCTCTTTCTTTTGGTTAAAGACACAGCATGATACGTTTTTTTTATATGTATCCAAGAGTTGACAAATGCTGCACCTTGTGATTCATGGAGTCATGCTCTTGTTTCAGTTCTCAGCGGCATGAAAATGAAAATAAAAATGATGTCATCATTTACTCAGAAAATGTAATGTCATACAGGTTTGGAACGACATGAGGGCGAGTAAATGCCAGAATTTTAATTTTTCGGGTGAACTATACCTTTAAGTAAATTTTTCAATAGTTAACAAGGCTGAATAAAAATGGCAACTCCATTTTATTTTATTTACCGCATCTTCAATATGACTGAACTCATATTTTTGAACAGGCACCCATTGATTATGTAGTGCTACCTGGGTTTTGTGAGTCCTGGAAGTCTTTATACAGAGGACAACAGCAGCATGTGCTTGCAGGTCAGTGGTCAGGGTGAACTCTGTCATTGCTGAGGGAGACACAAATAAAAGCAGACCATTACGTCTACCCCAGGGTGCTCCGTTTCTCTCAGTCAGGGCTCAATCTCTCACCCTGCCCTTGGTTCCTCTTTCACATCCATGTCTGCCATGACAAACACATCACAGTTAAGTTGCAATTATCTTACATGAGAGGATAAAACCTTGGCTGGCCTTCCTGAATTGCTGGTACAATTACTGGATGAAGCTTGGGTTCAAAAACATAGACTTAAAGTTACCAAGTTACTTTCAAGATGGTACACTCTTTTGGAGCTATCCAGGCTGTAAAAAGATCCAAAATAGATCAAAATCTGGGGTAAAAAAAAAAAAAAATGTCATATACACACACACACACCACTTTATTAGGTACACTTTGCTAGTTCCGGGTTGGATCCCCTTTTGCCTACATAACTGCCTTAATTCTTTGTGGCATAGATTCAACAAGGTGTTGGAAACATTCCTCAGTGATTTTGGTCCATATTGACATGATAGCATCACACAGCTGCTGCACATTTGTCAGCTACACATCCATGATGCGAATCTCTCGTTCCACCACACCCCAAAGCTGCTCTATTGGATTGAGATCTGGTGACTGTGGAGGCCATTTGAGTAAAGTGAACTCATTGTCATGTTCAAGAAACCAGTCAGAGATGATTTGAGCTTTGTGCATTATCCTACTGGAAGTCATAAAGGGATGGACATGGTCAGCAACAATACTCAGGTAGGCTGTGGCATTTAAACAATGCTAAATCAGAACTAAGGGGCCTAAAGTGTGCCAAGAAAATATCCCCACACCATTACACCACCACCAGCAGCATGAACTGTTGAGACAAGGCATGATGCATCCATACTTTCATGTTCTTTATGTGATTGGCTGATTAGCAATTTGTGTTACCAAGCAATTGAACAGGTGAACCTAATAAAGTGCCCGTTAAGTGTATATTTGACAGTCATTTCTCCCAAGGTAGCCACATGTGAGCATGCACAGACAACCAGTTTTATTTACACCTGTCTATCAATATTTTGAAGCAATTGTGCTCAACCTAAAGCGAAGCATTAGCCTAGAGGCAAAGGATAAATTCATTTTTGTTGCACTATACAGTCCTTAAAGCATGTAGAATTGTTCATCTCCATAAAATGCGAATAGACCCAGCACATCCTCCTACTCAAGAGCAGTTGGTAAATCCTCATAGGCTTTGAGAGAATGAAGACCTTTCTCTTCAGGTTTGAGATGGAGTTTTATTGTGACTGACAAGACTGTGTTTGAATGTGAGGGTCTCCTTGGTAACTGCATGCTTTCTTTCAAAGCCTCGTTGCAAATATTTAATCACTTCAATCACCCAAATTAACAAATTAATCAAAAACATAAACATTTATTTCCCCTCCTTTACATGGCTGATTTGATCATTGGGAAAAAGGGAGGGGTGGGATACATTGCCAGTGAAGTAGAAAACAACAGTGGCCATATGCCAACAGAAGGAAGATCTCTCCAACTTTAAGGAGCTTAAGTCGGCTAAATGCTGCCGAGAAAATAAGCCTTCAACTGCTTTTGATTTCTGTTTTTGAATAAATAAAAAAAATGGGTGTGCTGGTGGTTTATATCTTTCTTCTTTCAATTACATATTCTTAAATCTATTTTCAAAAGGCTCTAAAAAGATGACAGTCAGTAAACATGGCGATACAACACATAGAAAACATTGTAAACACCAAACCACAGTGCTAAAGTAAAAATGTTAAGCAACTTACATTTTAGGCAGAACATTTTCTTTTGTTTTTCAGTGAATAAATAAGTGTTTTTGAACAAATTGGTTGAGTGAATGATTAAATGACTTACCCATTAAGAGTCAGTTGATTATTCCTGAATAAATTAGACTATCTAATCAAATGAATTCAATCACATATCGGTCACACATGGCCACCTAATGGCGTATTGATGTAAATTACAGAAAGAGCAAATGAACCCCCCCCCCCCCCACTAATGCATTAAAGCACTAACACAGATAAGCAGAGTGACACAAAAAACTACTCTAGGTAACACCAATCAAAGCCGTTTCTAAGGGTCAGTTCAAGTAGAAATAGTTTCACAATTTTAGTTTTCGCAATGCATTACAGACATACAAGCCACAAAATGATACAGTACATGGTCAGGCATTCTCCAAATATAATGTGTCCCTGACCACCCTATTCAGACAAGTGACCTATCATTTTATCTCTAGTCTTCCACCCCATGGTGAAAAAGGCCTTGGTAATGTCAAAAAGCCTGCACTTGATGACCGTATGAATAAATGGCACATTTACTAATTTCCACGGTCCACCAATGAGACAGAGTGCAATCAGGCATACTTCTGTCTACCTGAAGGTCTGAGCTATCCTCAAAACACATCAGTCGAAATGGCCGAACTCATCTGCTCTTATGTGTTTGATTGTTTGACTTTGCACAGAAATCAAGAAGTGGTTGACATTACAGCATTTTTTTTCTTTGTAAGCTTTAAATATATAAGGAATGAAAAATTAAAATAAATGTACAATAAATAATAACAATTAAGTTAAGAAAATATAAGTTAAGAAAATATAAGTTAATGTAAAAATAAACGTCTCTAGGTTACGTATGTAATCCTAGTTCCTCGAGGGAACGAGACGCTGCGTCAAACAACGCTTTTTGGAACGCGCTTAGTGTGAGCGACTCTGAATATCATGTGTAATCAGTCCATTGGAAGAGCGTGACGTCACAGGCGGGGTGACGTAAGCGACCAGGAAGCTGTAAAAGCATGTGCCGCGCAGCTGGCGTCAGCTTCGAGTACCAGCAAGCACCGGCAGGGGTGCCGGGGGTATGGCTCTAGGGTAACATACGTAACCTAGAGACGTTCCTCTTCAGGAACCTGAGCTGCGTCAAACAACGCTTTAGGGAATGAGTACCAACGCCGCCAGACTACCAAACCCCTGCCTAGTGTGTATCCGAAGAGCACAGCTTAGGACGAGAGGACAAAAGCGCCTGGAGTGACTGGCATGTCTAGGCCATAGAATTTTACAAACGTAGAGTGCGTGGACCACCCTGCAGCATTGCAGATGTCCAGCATGGATACACCTGCTAGGAAGGCCTTGGAGGCCGCCATACCCCAAGAAGAGTGAGCCTTGGCTCCCGACAGCGGGGGACGACCAGAGGACTCATAGGTGGCGTTGATAGCCTCGACTATCCAACGACTAATAGTCTGCTTAGAAGCAGGAGAACCCCTCTTGGGGGGACCGTAGCATACCAGCAACTGGTCTGTTTTTCTCCACAGGGCAGCTCTGTGGACGTATGCATCCAGCGCTCGAACTGGACATATACAATTTAACTTTACTTGGTCGGGCTCCCGAAAGGGAGGAGGACAGAAGGCCTGCAGCACTACAGGTCGAGGTGTGACAGAGGGAACCTTAGGAACATATCCCGCTCAAGGGTATATGAACGCTTTGGTCATGCCAGGTGCAAAATCAAGATAAGTGGGGGCCACTGAAAGGGCCTGAAGATCTCCTACTCTCCTCAGAGAGGTAATAGCCAACAGAAGGGCGGTTTTAAGCGTAAGATGTCTAAAATATCTTGAATAGGTTCAAACGGGGGTTTGCACATTGCCTCTAACACCACAACCAAGTCCCACGGGGGAATACGGGACCATACTGGAGTTATCAGCCTCAGCGCACCACGGAGGAAATGTGTAACTATGGGGTGTCTTCCCAAAGACTGGCCATCGAGAAGGGCGTGGTAGGCCGCAATGGCCGCCACGTAAACCTTCAGCGTGGAGTGGGTCAACCCTGCAGAGAGCCTGAGATGGCCTTCTTCTCTAATAGGGTTTTCACTTCCTGTTCCATAACCAGACCCTGCCTGGGGCCGACTATCGTCGGAATGACCCCGTTGAATATCGGCGGTGCAGAGCCGAACTGAATACGGTAGCCTTTTTCTACTGTGTGCAGGACCCATTGGGATAAATTTGGCAGTAGTTTCCACGCTGCTAAATAATCTACTAAAGGGAATCAGTCTCTCGAGACTGACTTCTGGTGTAAGAGGCCCCCGCAGTGGCAGCGAGCATCTCAGCCCCGCTATGTGCACGGGTGGAAGATACTGAGAACGATGCTCGCTGGGGACCGCTGCACCCTGGAACACTGGCAGTGTTGGCCCCCAGAGGGCGCTGAGGCGAGACGGGCACCGTGTACTGCGATGTGCACCGCTCTACCCCAGCAGAGGCTGCCCTCTTCTTGGCCGAGGACTTCTTAGCTTCAATGACTGCCCTGAGATCTTGCTTGGGCTTAGAAGACCTCGGCCGAGAACCTCTGTTTTTGGGCCTTGTGGTACGAGGAGCTAGGGTGCAGCTGGGACATCTCCCGCCCAGATGCCCCAAGAGAGCGACGAGGGAGGAACTTATGGAATGCCGCCGCCTGTTTCCGGGCCTCCTGAAACCTGTCGATGACAGAATTGACTGTGTCGCCGAACAGGCCAGAAGGCTGAATCGGGGCATCCATGAGGCAGACCCTTTCCCGCTCTTTCATTTCAGACAGGGTCAACCATAAGTGCCTCTCCGCAGCCACCATCGCTGCCATGGACCGCCCAATCGCTCGGGCGGTCTCCTTGGTGACGCGGAGGGAGAGATCAGCGGTCCTTCTAAGTTCTGAGATATCATGGGACTTGATCTCCTCTCCCTCGTCTAGCTCTTTCAGCAGGTCGGCTTGGTACGCCTGTAACACCGCCATGGTGTGCAGACACGCACCAGCCTGACCTGCAGCCACATACCCTTTGCCCACCAAAGCCGATGTTGTTCTGAGCGGCTTGGAGGGCAATGCCGGGGCCTTCAGAGACGATGTAGCACTGGGGGACAGATAGCTTGCGAAAGTCTGTTTCACCCGGGGCATCGCTCTACAGTGGTGCTCTCCCATCCCCACCACGTTACCATAATAATCAGACGAGGGGATGTAGAGGCTGGCTGAAAATGAGCGTTTCCACGACCTGGCGATCTCTTCATGCAGGTCGGGAAAGAATGGAAGGCCCCGGCTAGGAGGTGGTTGACTCGCGCAGGAAGCGTTCATCGAGCTGTGCGGCACATGCTTTTATAGCTTCCTGGTTGCTTATGTCACCCCGCCTGTGACGTCACGCTCTTCCATTGGACTGATTACACACGATATTCAGAGTCGCTTACGCTAAACGCGTTCCCCAAAGCGTTGTTTGACGCAGCTCGAGTTCCTGAAGAGGAATTATGGTTCAGCAATGAAATAACAACTTATCAAATGGTTGAGCAAAGCACATTGTTAGACAGTGTCAGTACAAGTATGCTAGGAACCTGTGAAGATTCTAATTAAATAAACCCTCAGGTCACATTTCAATAAATAGCCTTGTGACCGCACTGAAGAAAACCACGTATGTTTTATTGGGACATTTCATAGTCATAATGGTTTTTATACTATACAAACTGTATTTTCTATCCCCTTATCCTAACCTTACCCCCAAACCTACCCCTCAAATCGCAATACTTGCATGCCAACGTGCATTGGTTCATGTAGTTATACTCAAAGTAGATTGGTCTATTGAAGCGATATCCCAATTTGACGTTGAGAGTGACGAATTGGGATATCGCGTCGATGTGTTTTTAATCTAGATTTAAACAGAGAGAGTGTGTCTGAACCCCGAACATTATCAGGAAGGCTATTCCAGAGTTTGTATTTGAATGTTAAACTACTATTTATAATGTAAACTAGGCTTGTACTTTACACGCATTCGCATATAGACAGAAAAGATCATCCTCTTTATATGAGCAAAAACATCTTGGCATAACATCAGAGTGAACCGGTATACTACTGTCTATTTAAACTGACTAGTGTAACCTTTTAAATGTTCAATTGGCTATTTTATTTTGATAATGAACAGACTGCAATGTAAGTTTGAATTGCTGCAATATATGTTTGTCAGGCTCCGGTGCGATCGAAACAGCTGAGACATAAAATAAAAATAAAAAACCTTTTCCGCAAAAGTGTTTACTTAAATTTTCGCACACTCACAATAAAAACAGAAGATTTATGCGCTTGTAAAATAAAGCAAACAAACAGAATGTGCGTTGTCATCTTTTTCTTTCCGTGAACTTGTGGACTGCGACCACACTTCTGTTTTAAATCTGTTATCTTAATTAAGTCAGATATATTTTTTTAATGTTTTTTTAAATTATGAAAACAAATTGATATTTTATGTTAGGCCAATTACTTATATAAGCTATACATTTTCCTTAAAGCATCCTGTTTTGTCCCAGGGCTTGAGAACCTGTGCCCAGTTAGGTCCATGCAGAAACTTGTGAACGATGCTCTTATAGTGGCATTACCGTTTAGATTGAATGCTCCGGGAAAACATATTGTCAGTGTCGGACACAGTGTCTATTAATTACTGTTTTGAATCCAGCAATTATTTATTTACAAATTATAAACTCTGATTATGACGTGTGGTATAAAAGCTTTGTTTGTTAGAGGAATAATAGGTTAACTGGAAAATGTTAGATCGCGACCATGCCTCTGGATGCTGTTCAAGCCTATAGCCTTCATTTATGTGGCTTTGTTCTGGTTTGCCGGTTGGTCACGAATTTCCACAAATTCAATAACATTTCGGCATTGTTTCTTTTCCTAAATCTTCACAGTCTAACCATCTAATTTTGCAGGTTTATTTTATTATCTTTTAATTATCTTTTAATCACTGTTTTCGCATCTCTACTGTGGTAAAAATGTGAAGGGAATTTGTTCTATTTATTAATTTGTTCCCTTATTTCAGTTAAAAAATGGGTTATTTAGGGAACAAAATTAATGAAACATGGACATTTTCCATACATTAATAAGTCGTAGAAACGAAGAAACAAGTTGTAGGAATCAATAGAATATCTGTCCTGTGTCCCGCAGCCCTGCAAAGCGCATGATATGAAACAATTATCTGGGGAAATGACTTAGTTACTACATTTCTATTGCTTTCCATGTTGAAGAATTTTGTGTTGTTTCTATTTTAATGTACTTTTAAAGTTTAAATCAAATTAAAAGCTTAATTTGTACATTGTGAATGAATGATGATGCATTTATATACGGTCACCATCACTCACAGCCGCTCGCACGTGTTAAGAGAGCATGAGCTGTACGCAGCCCAACATTAAATCGGTTAATCAACCATTGACAGCTTTAATCGATTGCATCTCTTATCAACAATTAATCAATCATCAATTAATCATTAACATCCCTAGTTCAAGATGTTGATGCGGAAAAGCATCTTCGGGTGTGTCCGTCCCCGGGATTGGTTTGCAGCGATCGATCAGAAGGACGCAAACTTTCATGTGTCGATCTTTCTGCGCCACAGACCATTTCTGCAGTTTGAATTCAAAGGACAGGCATTTCAGTACAAAGACCTGCCCTTCGGTCTGTCCCTGTCTCCCCGTGTCTTCATGAAAGTCTCGGAGGCTGCTTTAGCTCCCCTCAGAGAGAAGGGTGTTCGCATCCTCAACTATTTAGACTGTAGGCTTATACTTGTATGGTCTCGGGACCAGTAGTGCGAGCACAGGGACCTAGTGCTCCGGCACCTCAGCCTGTTGGGCCTTCGGGTCAACGGGGAAAAGAGCAAACTCTCCCTGATGCAGAGGATCTCTTTTCTTTTGGTGCTAGCCTGCCTGAATACGTTCAAGGGTAGGACAGCGATCCCACTGAAACTTTTCAGAGGCTCCTGGGGCATATGGCGGCCGCAGCAGAACTTACACTGCTCAGCCTCTTACATATGAGACCACTCCAGCACTGGCTTTATCGCCGAGTCTCAATGCTCCCGGGAGAATGGTGACTCCATCCCCTAATGGTCTAACTGATTTGGATATGGTTCGGAGCCGCTCAGGTAGACCTGTTTGCTTCTCCAGAGAACTCTCTCTGCCAGTTGTTCTACTGGCACACAGCTGTCCTTGGCCCATTCCTCTAAGGAAGGATCTACTGACTCAGAGACGGGGCACCGTTTGGCACCCACGTCCAGACCTAAGGGAAGTCGTGGCCTAATGGTTAGAGAGTCGGACTCCCAATCGAAAGGTTGTGAGTTCGAGTCCCGGGCCGGCAGGAATTGTGGGTGGGGGAAGTGCATGTACAGTTCTTTCTCCACCTTCAATACCACGACTTAGGTGCCCTTGAGCAAGGCATCGAACCCCCAACTGCTCCCCGGGCGCCGCAGCATAAATGGCTGCCCACTGCTCCGGGTGTGTGCTCACAGTGTGTGTGTGTGTGTTCACTGCTCTGTGTGTGTGCATTTCGGATGGGTTAAACGCAGAGCACAAATTCTGAGTATGGGTCACCATACTTGGCTGAATGTCACGTCACTTTCACTTTCACCTGTGGAAACTCCATGTCTGGTCCCTGGATGGGACACAGAGGTTCTAGGTGACATACCCCAGGAGGTAGTGAACACCATCACTTCAGCAAGAGCACCGTCTACAAGACACGCTTATGCCTTGAAGTGGAACCTGTTTGTCGAGTGGTGTTCTTCTAGTCGAGAAAATCCCTGAAGATGCCCGATTGCGGTCATGCTTTCCTTTCTGCAGCAAGGGCTGGAGCGAAGACTGTCTCACTCCACCTTCAAAGTCCAGGTTGCAGCTATTGCTGCGTACCATGACCCCTTGAATGGGAAGTCTTTAGGTAAGCATGACCTCATCATCAGGATCCTTAGAGGATCCATGAGGTTAAATCCTTCCCGGCCCCCCTCTATACCCTCTTGGGACCTGACTCTAGTACTAAAATCACTACAGCCGGGCCCATTCGAGCCTTTGCATTCAGTTAAGCTCGGCTCCTCAGTGAAAACCTGGTATGTATTAAACCTGCTGCCTTATTATACTCACACTGTGATCAGCGGCAGCTGAATGCAATAATTGCATGCCAATGTGCATTGGCTCGTTTAATTTACACTCGAAGTAGATTGGTCTATCGAAGCGATTTCCCAATTCGTCGGTCATGGACGTGATGTCCCTGTTTCCTCCTTTAGGGAACGAGGGTTACCATACGTAACCGAGTCGATCTGTGAGATACATGCCATGGTAGATGTCCACCCCACAAACATGTTGTAAATGAGCCATGAATTAACTGGGGAGACGGGGGGTTGAGGTGGGAGGATGTGGATGTGCCATCTCTAAGACAGCTAGATCTACTCTGTCCCCAGTAACATCTGGTAACCCATCATGCTCCACTCCCTGTCTTCAGCACAGAAAGAGCATATTCTAGTCAAATCTCTTATGGGTTTTCTATCTCGGAAACACAGTGAGGATCAGATGACCCAAACTTCAAGCTCAAAAGGCATTTTGCTTATAAATTCTGCCCCTTTTCCTGCTTGGTTGACTAAAATATAAAAAACAATTCAAAGTTTTATTGCATAATAATCTTTTTATCCACTTCCCATCATTATAAACTACAAATTAAAACTATTATGCAATTTAAACATACAGTTAATTCATGGGATTACATCACACATCATCTCCATATAGCAAAACCTCAATGGTCCCTGGACCTTCATGCTACAGAAAGCAGTGACTCATTCCTTTGGATGGAAGCCAAGGCAGATCCATTGCTTTGCAACTAATACAACAGGAAAAGGCTTTTGACAAATGCCTGTGTCTCATTACATCCCAGAAGACCAGTGTCTCTGTCATGGAGACCAGCACTCAGAGAAGAATGTGCTCAATATCTTCATCCCATACCATTACACAGCACTGTATGAAAATGGTGATATAACTAGGCCACCCTCTAGAAAAGGTGCAAAGTTCACAGGACACTGGTCTATAAAATGCACATCCAGTGCCTTAGACGTTTTAAATGTTCTGTTGTGTGAACCTGTGCGCAGAATTCGGAATTGAAAGTGAACTGACATTCATTCAGATTAAACTCATGATGTTACGAATTATGACCTTTTTTTATTAAAATTATTTTTTTTTTACATGGAATTAATTAATCATTAGTAAAAACTAGTTAATATTATAAATAAAAAATTCTAATTATTAAATTCTTATTCCTGTTTCTTAAAGGCAGACTGCTGGATGAGGCCAATTTAAATAATTTTCAAACTTCGTAATTGAAAGTGGGGCAATTTTTCAAATTCTAAATAAATGTGTAGATATACTAAAATTAAACATAAAAAAACACCCACTAAAAACTAAAATGTAAAAGTCTTTTGGCACCACAAATTAGCTTAACATTGCATTTAACGGGGTTATTAAATTATTACTGTTATCAAATATTAACTTTACATGAGCGTTGGATGATAACAAAGATGAAATCTCTAATAAACAATATGGTTGTGTGGCCCTATTTGAATTAAAGACTTAGCTAAGAATGAGGTAAATCTTGTTGACTCAAACTGAAATAATACTGACAAGGGCTTTATATTTTCAAACACATTTGACTTTTGTTCTTGTTTCTACTCACACTGATGATATCTTCAGTGGAAGAACATCAATATTCCCCATAGTAGCACACACATATACACACACACACACACACACACAAACAACTGTAGCGGGGTTAACAAAGACATCTGTGACTCACCAATCGTGTGAACTGAGGGAGACACGTGCAGCCAGCTGAGGTTGAGAAGTGTGGGAAGGAAATCAAAAGAGGCCCTTCAAGAGGCCCACCAGCCAGTGGCAAGTGAACAAGCCTGCTGAATTATGAATTAGCTGCTTATATCCTGTGACTGAGGCAGGGAGTAGGCACTTCCTTTCAGGGCCAGAGAGGAGCTTGAATACTCGTGCATTATTCATGCCCAAATACGACTGTTATAAGGACTCGATATTTGGAGTCAAGTGTAAGATTATCTTTCCAAAGTATGAAAATATTGCAGCCTTTTGTAACATTAGAATTTAGCAGCTGGCAATACAGAAAGACTCTGTATGGCAAGACACAGCAGATGTACAGTATTCCTGCAGCCTCTCTGCTTTATTTCTCTCTGGGAATTCCTGTTTGACTGCAGGGATTGGCAAGTGCAGTTTTTACAGGTTAGGTCTGAGGTTTACATTAGCCATATTGTAGAGAAATGTGCCTAAATTTAATTCTCAGATGTCAAATTTGTAGGGGTCAAATTGCATGTTTACTTTGTTAATACTTCCATGAATGTGGAATACTACTCCTGGCACCTGTCTACTTAAGCTAAATAAATTCTCTCGACAAGGTTACTATATGCTTACTTATTTTGAAACAGTTTTGAATTTACACATTCAAAAAAGAAGTCTGGGCCTCCCACAAGACTCACTTCAGTTAGGAGCCAAGTCAGCCCCAAGAAAACCCAAAACCACATCTCCCCATTGCTCACTGTTTTTCATTCATTAGAAGTTTTGCTTCACTTTGTTCTGCTCCTTCAACTGCCAAGACTACTTTTATTTTTCTCTTTGCATCCCACTGCCTTGAAATAGAGGACACACATTCTACTGAAGTCCAGGGATTTCTCTAATTGGGCCTAATTGGGCTTTTGTGAGTTGTGTGGAGCTGAAGGCAGTATTCCTTTCCAATGTAGCCACATTGTTGGCTTTGTCTGAAACCTGGGCATTGCTGCCCAGTCAGTCACTTAATAATGATGCATGTGTATGAAGGTGCCTACTATGATTTCAGACAGGCTTTTGCAATTCACTATAACATCATGTATTTTTAAAACAAATCCAAACCAACATGAGAGACTAATTAAAAAGTAACTAATGCATATTTCTACATAGAAATGGAGTCTAAACAAACAAATGTACTTATTTCAACAGTTCCTTAAAGAGATAGTTCACCCAGAATAAAAATGATTATTCGGACAATATTTCTTTCTTCCGTGGAATTAAAAAAAAAAAAAAAAATCATACAAGTTTGAAAAGACATGAGAGTAAATGTAAATGATGACAAAGGTTTAATTTTTGTTTAAACTATATATTTAAACATGAGACAAAATTAAGACTCTCCACCATGATATGAAATCTATTAGAGCATGCTTACTAAAATCTTTCCTTCTGTTTGTATATCTTTTACACAGTGCACATGTATAGCGGAGACATAATTCACTACCTTTGATAGAATTTAAGCTCAATGTGGCTCAAAAAGGCTCTACTTCAGTTTAACAATTAATCCACATAATACTACATACACACACACACACACAAATAAAAAATAGATAAAAACAAAATCACAGAAATAAAAAAATAGGGCTACATAAATTGCCATTGTATGTAATAAAAAAAAATTGCAATATAATGCAAACACTGATAGTTCAAATCCTTTTGAGGCCAACTGAACCATATGTTCACGTCATGTTACAGTTTGTTTGCACCCCCCAGTTGTGTTAAAGATGCGACTATGGCTGGGCAACGTAAGCAGAAAATGGTTACCAAGAGACATTATGTTCGCTGAAACGTTAGAAGCAAAAGCAGTAAAAAATGAGGTTCCTTCTCTGACCACAATGACTAACTACGGGTGGCCAATGGTTGTCTGACTCAATTCACCCTATATCTTTATTATCAATGCAAAGCCTGGATACATAAAGCCTCTACTTACAGCACAATTATGAGTGTTCATGCTACATGATTATAACTGCTTTTTGTTTTCTTAAGTAGAACAATGGCTTACTGTTCAACATTTCAACAGAATCACCACAGTGGGTTGTAGTCCCTGGCCCTTTATACAGGAAAAGAAAAGAAAAAAATATATAAATATTGTTATTCCTAAAGAGAGTGTCAGGTTAAAGTCCACCACACACAATCCCCTCATTCAGCCTGAACCTATCAGTTTTATTTCATTACAGGGTGTTGTTATTGCATGATCAGTGCAGACGTATGCTTTGAATCTCATGGCTATGGCATGATTACACTGGATAACTTTCCATGAAGATAATGAATGTGAATATGTCAAAGTGGTTATTTGGCATTTAGCAGAGCTTTTTATCCAAAGCCAGTGGTTAGTATTTTTTTGTCAGCTTCTATTAAAATTCTCATAATTTCAACCAGAATCCAGTGGTTACTGGTTTGTTTAATTTGCATCTCAGCACTGTTACATAATTGTGGTTATCATAGATGTTATTGATTTTCAGAAATGGAGTACAAATATGGGGGGGGGGATGACAAGTCCTTCATTACATCAAAATATGCAAGATAGCATATAATTGGCTAAAGTGTTTGTCAGAAAATGACACTTATAATCAGTAGTCAGGACCATCCAAATCTACATCAAATAATATTTTTGAGCCGAATGGATTTTGAAATCCATTAAGTACATAAATAAAAAAAAATATTATTATATGTTTGTATGTATCATGATTTGAATCATGGGCTCCTTGCACACTAAAGATAGATATAGACATCCATAGATACAAGAATAATCCTTTTTTTTAAAAGAATAAATTAATTAATTAATTAATTAATTAATTAATTAATGAGTGCAAGCCTCCTATATAAAACATGTAATATTCGAATAATGCATCTCTTAAATTGTGACTGCAGTTGCATCTGATCAAATGCGCATTTTTATTCTTTAGCTTGGGTTAAACTAATTAATTTTACTTTGTTGTAACAGAAGCTATGCTAATGATGTCTCTATTTGTAACTAGGGTTTACACAAGCTCCAGTCTGGACCCAGAACACCTGAGAAGAGATGAGGCTGACACTCAGAGGACCTCACATGATGCTAACCCTGAATCAACAAACAGAACTAACAAATATTGCTACAAGTGTGACTGCATCATATAATAATTGCTGTTAATAATGCTCATCATCTGGCTGACTATACGTCTTGTATTAATTTTTCTGAAAAATCCTGTCATACGTGCACAAACTGACAGTCACCACTTATAAGCTACTACTAAATATTGTAGAAACTTAATTTTCTGTAAAGTTGCTTTGTAATGATTTTTATTGTAAAAAGCGCTATACAAATAAACTTGAATTGAATTAAACTTGAATTGAATTAATATCTTGTTGTTATAACAACAAAGACAGTGCTGTTCTGTTGACACATGATTGATGGTGCAACTGGGTAGTGTATAAACTTCTACTCCAGTTTAACTCTAAGACCTTCAAATTGCTTTGTAATCCCCCTTAAAACTGCACATTAAGTGGTGGCATAGGCTCTTTCTGTGGTTCAGTGTCCAATTATTCAAATTTAAGATGAACTTGGTCATAGAATGCAGTAATTATAGTCTGATGGCTGCAAATGCCACATTATGTGCAGTTAAATAACAGCCTTAGATGAACAATAACCTTTGAGATGAGATTATCTGGGTAAAATACCTCACCACAACAGAGAGACAGCAAGATGTTATTGTAGGGCCATGAAACACCAGAGGATCTTGAGAAAATGGGAACAGAAGGGAAATGAGATTCTTTTGACCAACATTGTAAGTTAACAACCTGTGACTTGCTGTATGGCTTTTATTGTGTTATGGTTCAATGCTGGTGGGATTACAAATTACTTGCAATTAGTGAAAATCGAGTATTAAATAAGGTCTATATGCTTAAACTAAAGTATGATATACTTAAAATTAGTTTAGATACATATTTGATTTAAAGGTCAAGAAATCCAGAAGATAGCAGTGGACTGCTCCTAAATAAAACTCCAGCTGGAACTATCCTGAAGATTTCATAATTCATAATGAATCCAAAAATCTTTCACTTGAACACAGTTTATCCATTTACATTTATAACAAGTAGGAGTAGACTTGTCATCCCTCACATTACGAACAGACCTGTGGTTTTATGAATCAGTGCTTTTCACTTTATGGATGGCTTTTTGCAGTGGCTCCTCAATGATTTATCTGGGTGTCTTGCAGCTGGGATGGAGTGAGGGTAAAGACACTGCTTATGATATCAAAAACTTTACAAGTAATCTACATATCATACTTCATTTGTAAGCAAACAACAACAAATACACTGAATTTAGGAATCGGATAGATAAAATAAGGACAAAGAATGTGTGCATGGGAATGAAAACATGACATTTATAGAAGACCTTGTGGGAAACGAGATGTGTAAGACATCTCTCAAGGGATGTTATACGGCTTCACTTTGTTTTATTAAAAAGATTCAAAATAAATACATGTTGGTGCAATCTGCAGATTGTCCTGCATGACTGAATCATAACCAGAGTAATTGTACTAAAAATGCACTAAATATTAACCCAAGTCCTTTTTAAACGTTTTTTCCCAGTTGTGTTTGTTTACTGTAGAATGTGCTTGCACAATAACAAGACCAGCATCTGCTAGAAAATCCTATTTCTTTGTGTGCTATGAATTTAAAAAACACAATTGATTTTACATTTGTAGTAAGTTTTTATTGCTGATTTGAAAGATGTTATTGGAATGCAATCTTGACTGAGAGTTTTGAGGATTTCTCCTATAAACTGATGTGTGAAAGGAGATGCCTTAAGTTCACTCAAATACTGTAAATACCTCTCTGCCTAATTCACACAAATACTTAAAAATACTTTCTTCTATCTATCTTAAATCTTTAATTTTATACAGTCAGACTGAACATTTTAATAAACAAAACAACACATTAAAATGAAATAAGATGATTAGATATTAAAAGGATTTAGGCCTAAAGAACTACTACTATAAAAGTGTAAATTACCCATCCCAGCAGGCACTGTAGGCCAGAGAAAATGTGAGTTGGTCAGGTACTCAAGAATAATTAAAAATGTATAAAATAAAATTATTTACAAAATCAAAGAATAAAAGTTTGATAAGATATCGGCATGGGAAATGGACACAAAAGCCACTGGCACACAAAAGCCTGGCATGTCCCAAAAGCACTTAAGATCAAAAGGACCTCGGCTGTTACAAAATAAAGATCCCCAGAGAGATTTTCCCAATTAATGCAACTGGCCAAAATAAGCGACACTTGAAATTGCTTTCAGAGAGATCTGTAACTTTGTTTTCTTCCTGCAGCTTTCTGATGCTTTGAATCCTGATATGAAAACATTCATCTAAACCCCTTGCACTGACCCATACCTTATTAGTTTGTCTACTATCACTTTGAATTCAATCAGACATTCAACACAGATCTCACCTGAAGTCGCCACTTATTGAATGTGACAATAGAGCAACATTAGCAGGCCTGCACAACACAGTCATGCCATTGAGGATTGCGGTGACCTGCTCACTGTAAAGGAAGCAGTGTGGACAATTTCCAAGACAAACGCTCTTCGACCTGTTCAGTGTCCTCATAAGCTGGACTGTAATGGCTACAACAGGGGCCTAATTTTGTTGTCATCCCAAGGAAGTCGGCAGGGGAAAAAAAACAACAACAAAAGAGACCTTTGACAGTGGTGAGAACACTTGGACTGCTATTATTAATAGTAGCGTTGCCATGACATTGAACAGACCAGGCCCTTGCACAGCCGCCCTTTTATTCGACAGCCCTCTCCTAAGCTTATGAAATATGTAGAACGCAAACAGAGGTGGGGTTGATGTGCTTCCACCTCTACTAACTGCTACATGTCCATGGCTATTACTTATTTATAAGATGTACAGAATAAGTGCCAAAATGGGCCTTCATCATTTCCACTCCTCTTCACACAAAATAAGACCCTCTGTAGCCCAGTGCTTACATATATATTTTAAAAATACCCTGCAAAAGATATAACCAGGGGTGCACATAATTTTTTCAGCCTGGTTCTCATAAGAGAACCTGGAGATTTGGTTTGGTCCTCACACTGCATATAGGTGATCCATTAAATATAACTATAAAAAATGAATTAATAATAGTTATAATATTATTGAACTTTATTTAGTTTTTTTTATTATAAAATAGTAGATAATAAACTAAATAATAGAGTGTGAGATAATATTATTAAAAATAAAAGGCAGTCCTAGTATTAAATAGAAATACATTTATTTTATAGTAAACCTAAAAATAAAATGCTAAAATGCTAAAATTTACTACTATTTTCTTTGTTTGCCTCTTTAAAAAGAATCATTTTATGTATTCCCCAATTTTAAGTCGCTTTGAATAAAAGCGTCTAAAAAAAAAAAAAGCGTTTTCATCATATTCAAACTTAAAATCAGCAGGCTTTTATTTTGGCAGGTTGCTGGCAAGTAAGACTACGCGCTTTGGATTTAGCGCTGTTGCTGATTAAAGAGCAAATGTGCTGTCAGAACATATTTATATAACGCATTTTTATTTTGGTCACGCATGCGGACCACTTATGTGCAACCCTGGATATAACACATAGGCGAAAAGAGTTGAAATTAGTTGACTAAAGTCTAGAGCGAGGGCACAGTGAAAGTAAAAAGTGTCTCAAGTTTCTACAGTAATTTTGTCTAGCCACTGGGAGTAAAAGAGAATAATAGTGATTTTCTTTCTCCATTCACTGGGGGCACTCTTATAAACCCAGTGTTTAATAGGAAGTCATTGGAAGATTATTAGTAATATAAATATCAAAATTCTCAGTTTAACAAAAATGTTTTCCTTTGAATCAATCAACACTGGCCCTGTCCAAAGTGACAGATCTTTTCTTCCATATTGTGACATCCAGCCGAGGCAAATGGATTATTAAAAAAAGTAATAAAACTTGGAGGCTTGTTTCAATTAATGAATTAAAATCTCCCTACTATACAAGACGTGAGATGACAGGCATCAACTGTAAATCGAAATGCACCCAAAATGTACAGTATACCTGGAGGTCTATCCTTTCACCATTTTAATGCAAAGACCCTGTGAGACTGACTAATGAGAGTGAACCTCCACAGCTCTGCCTTGGGAGAAACATGGCCCAGTGCACTGAGTGGACATGAAAAAGAAGCAAATCAATGTAGGTCTTATAACCTCCATTAGATAATATAATGCTGCTTGCTTTTTTTTCCATGCAAGAGTGTGGGAACATGATTGTGTCTCATGTGGTGTAAGGTAATCCACATGCCATTAATCAACATCCTTGTGGTAAACAAATGTTTTCCCTTGTGGTGGAGTCAACTAAAAATGTTTCTGACAGACAATAGGTCACCACATGTAGAGTTTTCCCTAAAACCAGGGGCACAACAGCCATTAGTAAGTTTAAAGCAATTTCCACATTTGCTTTTCCAAATTTTTGGAAAATCATTGCATTGTCTAGCTACTACTGACACACAAAATGGAGATGACAGAGAAAGTGAGACACCCCCAAAAAATTTGCTTGCAAAGGTGGGAGTTTCTTGGATTCTGTGAAAAAAGACACTCAAGTCTATTGAAACTGCCAATCAATAGCTTTCTATTCAAGTTCTTTTTGAGCACTTTTGTAAAATGATGGTTAAAAACTCTTCCTCTGCCCCCCTAAACTCACATTTTCTGTCAAAAATTGCCAACATATATCACGATAATATAATTACAGTGAATTATTCTGGCCATGAAAATTAGGTAGTTAAAATTGGATGTTGTTACAGTCCTAGGGTACATTACGCTGCATATTGCATGGCTACCCAAACAAATAACTATGTAGACAAAATACCAATGAGCTGAAATTGCTTCATAATTGTAATATTGTAAAGATATTGCAATATAAAAAAAAAAAGTTTAACCCTTGTGGATTGTTCAAATTCACTACCCTTTCGAGTTGTTCGGGATGAAAACATCCACTTAATTAAACTGCTGTAAAAATGTATCAGATTCATATTTTTTTTTTTCAATTTTTTTTTCATAAATCTGTTAATCAACCTCAGTCCTGATCAAAACTACCAAATGTTTTTTAAAAAATCCAAGATTTTAACTCTTTAATTGCCAAGTTCATAAATGATGTCACTGATTTGGGGAAAAAACACAAAATGACTTATTTTCAATATAAAAGTAATTGTGGCTGGATTTTTTTTTTACTTTTTATAACAGTCTTGGGCATGTCAAAGATTAGTAGCAACATTGGCTTTGATGCATTTTTAGTTTTTGTGCAACATTAGATTTAATTTTTTTCTCCCTAATTTGTTGTTTGTGGCTGTTTTTGCCCCATTGACTTCCATTATAACGACATTTTTTGATTGCAAAGCCATGACACCATGTAATCATGCATTCTTGATTGTTTGTGGTTTTCCCTTTTGGGAAGAGGTAAAATTTGTTAATTTTACAGTTGATCACTAGGTGGGACCATTAACCCTTTAGATAGTCCTGTGCAAAAAAAAGGCTTAGTTTCTGGCTCGTATATGGAGTTATATGGAGTATAACAGCAAATTCTAGTGTTTGTGTGTGTGTGAGAGATTCTTGATTGTTGGTGGTTTTCCCTGTTGGGAAGAGGTAACATTTGTTATTTTTACAGTTGATCACTAGGTGGGACCATTAACCATTTAGATAGGCCTGTGCAAAAAAAGCTTAGTTTCCGACTTGTATATGAAACTATATGGAGTATAACAGCATATTATATTGAGTGTGTATGTGTGTGTGTGTGAGAAAGAGAGAGAGAGTGTGTGTGAGAGAGACCTTTGCACACTTACCTTAATGTATTTCAGAAAATCACAATGTACACCTCAGCTCTTAGAACTACATGGAGTAAACAAAAGTGTATTTATGCACCTGCTGCCTTTTAATGGTGGTGAAAGTATTCGGTTGTTAAGTGATGACGTAAGAAGCGCTGTTTCCGGGTCCAGGCCTCAACTCGCTTCACTTGAGAATATGACCTCAGCAGCCGTTTATGAGCACTGTCTATTCATATTGATAATTTAAGTTGAACACTTTCAAACTTACGATATACACTACAGTCTCCGTGCTCACAGTGTCCCAAACACAAATATTTTTTATATATTTTTTTTTATTTTTATATTTTCATTGTCTGGCTATCTGGTACTTCGGTATGGAGTTAAAGGTTAATATTATAACTTTTTCGCTAGTATACTATAAAATTGTGAGTTTATATTAGCACCTTTTGTTGTTTTCTCGTGGTAACTGATAAAGGGTTTGGACACGGAAGCGCTGCTATGTGACGTCAGACTTAAAAAGCGAATAGACTAAACAAAAGCAAACTACGTGGATTTAAACACTTGCATGGCATCGTGCTGGATATTTAATGGTGAGAAGAGCAGCAAGCAACACGAGAAAGGGCTTGACTTGTACCAAAGTTTTAGAAATGATTATGTAGCGTGACCCCTCCAGCGAGCTGCAGCTTATTTGAAGTTGGTATTGCATTTTGGTTCATAATACATTATGTTCATAAATTTGATGCGAAGTAGATTTACAGGATTTTAAGGTTTTAAACTGGCTTTACCATCAAGAAAAGAGGAGCATTTCACATATAGGCCATCTGTACTTTTCACCATCAAAAGGAAGAAGGTGCATAAACAAACTTCTTTTTTTATTGTTTACTCCATGTAGTTCTGAGAGCATGAGGTGCATATTTAGATTTTTTCAGATACTGTACATCAAGGTAAGTGCACAAAGGTCTCTCTCACACCCTCTCTTTCTCTCTCTCTCTCTCTATCACACACACACACACACACTATAATTTGCTATTATACTCCATATAACTCCATACAAGCCAGAAACTAAGCCTTTTTTTTAGCACAGGTCTATCTAAAGGGTCAATGGTCCCACCTAGTGATCAACTGTAAAAAATAACAAACGTTACCTCTACCCAACAGGGAAAACCACCAACAATCAAGAATCTCTCACACACACAAACACTATAATTTGCTGTCATACTCCATATAACTCCATATACAAGCCAGAAACCAAGCCTTTTTTTGCACAGGCCTATTTAAAGGGTTAATGGTCCCACCTAGTGATCAACTGTAAAAAATATTTTTTTTTTACCTCTTCCCAAAAGTGAAAACCACAAACAATCAAGAATGCATGATTATATGGTGTCATGACTTTGCAATAAAAAAATGTCGTTATAATGGAAGTCAATGGGGAAAAACAGCCACCAACAACAAATTAGGGAGAAAAAATTTAAATCTAATGCTGCACAAAAACTAACAATGCATCAAAGCCAATCTTGTTACTAATCTTTGACATGCCCAAGACTGTGATAAAAGGTAAAAAAAAATCCAGTCCAGGATCACTTTTTATATTGAAAATATGTAATTTTGTGTGTTTTTTTTCCCTAATCAGTGACATCATTTATGAACTTGGTAATTAAAAAGTTAAAATCTTGGAATTTTTTTTAAAATTTGGTAGTTTTGATCAGGACTGAGGTTGATTAATAGATTTATGCAAAAACAAATTGAAAAAAATATTTATCTGATACACTTTTACAGCAGTTTAATTTAGTGGATGTTTTTATCCACTAAAACATCCACTAAATTAAACTGAATTTGCCCACAGTGTAGTTTTTGAAAAATTCCAAAGCATTTTCCCAAAATATGGGTCAAAATAAGA
Organism: Carassius carassius; assembly: GCF_963082965.1. Taxonomy (NCBI): domain Eukaryota; kingdom Metazoa; phylum Chordata; class Actinopteri; order Cypriniformes; family Cyprinidae; genus Carassius; species Carassius carassius. The sequence goes on along the minus strand of NC_081758.1, from coordinate 18,458,233 downwards.
TTTGTCACCAAAAATCATTCCATTAGCTCAAACACAGGGAAAGTTGTGGCCAAAATAAGACTCAACTTTACCACCTAGTGGACGAAAACGTCCCCAACAACGCACAAGGGTTAATGTAATGTACAAAACACTTTTCCTATTAACAAGACAAACAATGCATCCCTCTACATTGTGAGTAAATCACCTGCATATGCGATTAAATCTTCAGTCTGGCGACTAACTGATGTCTAATATTAGCCAATGGCTAGTAAATTCTCAGATTTAACTCGCCAGTGTGTGAGTTGAAGGCTAAGTATAAGTTTAGCGCACATATATTTCCACTCGCCGAACACTCTGACTGAGCACTTCAGATTTCTTTCTCGTCAAGTGATCAATTTCTCAGTTCATCTCAATGGATGGGCAGTGCACCTGTGTTTGACATACCGTGAGGTCTAGTGTGAAGGTGCACACATCGCCGTCGCTTTCTCTCACATGTGCAAAGTGAGAGAGAGAGAGAGCGAGCGAGACAGTCTTAAATGCATGCAGAATTGACGAGCTACATTTACGCGCTAAACTATATTCTTTGTTGTATTTTCCTGTAAAAATAACGTTCCTTAGTATTGGGCAGAACTAATGCGCAAATGGCAATCTCATTGGCTGGTGCTCACCTACTGAGCAAATCAGTTTGAACGAACCCAGACAACCTGATTAATATTCATGAATCCATTACTGTTCTTATTAGTAGAATCCGTATTATTATTATTATTATTGTTATCATCTTGTCAGCATTATTTTTTTCCCTTTTTTTTACAGAAACACTGAATGATCAACAAAGCACCACCAACATTCCCTAAATTCAGTTAAAATGTCTAAGCATTCATACATGGTTACCAGGTTTTAATTATAATTACAAAAGTTCTATCATTAAATAACACTTGATTATCCAGATATCATATTATAATGCTTGACTGGCAATTAAGAGTGTACTTTCAGGTATTTAAGCGGTGTCATTTTAAAAACATATACAGTATAGGCGAGTAAGCTAAAAAATTTACTAGCCAATGGCGATTCAATTGCCAATGTGTCCGTAGAGGGTTGGAATGCAACATTACTGTAATATTAGCACTGACTTTTGACATTGCAATTGATAAGGAGACACAAGATGAGCAATGATAAGCGATGATATTTGTATTAAAGACCCTTTAATCAGCTCAGAGATTCTGACAACTTGTAGATTTTACTGCAATGTAGGTCAGCACTTCCCTGCCACTCTCTTCGTATCTCTTTCAACATCAATCGAGTCTCTCCAACAGCCAATGATGAGTTCCAGCATTACAAGCGAGACGCACTGACAGAAGCCTTGCCAGAAAGACCTCAAACGGATAACCACTAGGCCACGGTCAATGAGTTCCGCCACCATCTCAATGTCAGGCATCCCTCCATGTCATGCACATAGCAGCTGCCCTCAAGACTGAGAGACAGGGAGGGGCAACTCTTGTACACTTATCCACCATCTGTCTGCAGGAGGGCTTGGGTGGTGTCTGCCAGTGGAAGCACGGACCACCTCGACATTTAAAAGAGCCAAGGAGCAGGTCCTTAAATCACTGTCGCAGCTTCCACCTCTGTGATTGATCAGCTTCACTTAGCAGGAGCAGCCAACACACAGGGAGAGCTTGTCCCAGAGTACTTCTACCCGAATCTGGAACTCAGTAGAAGGCAAACACAGAGACACTAACAGCTGCAACAACAATGGGGTTTCCCCCAAACACTCATTACCGTTCACTTAGATCACTTCTGTCCAAAGCAGAGGCAGCAATGGTTGGCCTTCTTGTTAAGTTGATGTTTTGTTCTGTTTTCATAACAGCTATCTGGGTTCTATTAAAGTTATGTATGTATGTATTTATTTATTTAATACACTTTATTTGTTACATGGCTCTTAGGAAGTCTAATTGATCAGTTGTGACATCCGGGGGTCAGACGTTTACTAATCTTCACTTTCGTTGTCAATGGCAATACAGTATATTAGTCCAAATATCTGGGCAACTGAAATATACTACTTTGCTGACTCTCATCTCCCACAATGGACTTGCCTCCTCATTTCATTCCACCACAACTGGTGCCATCTTGCTCCTCAGTTATTCATAGAAGCAAAATTTTAAGAAAATGAAGTAATATTGCAGGGTTTGTCTTCTTGTAAATATTAGTTTTATATTTTTGCAGTTGTACAATAAAATTAAAATGATAATGCCATTTACAGTGTTTATATTAAGTGCAAATAGCCCATCTTATTGGCAAAAGCTATTTACACTAGCTCTGCCCACCAGTGTCTGGTCAGGATAGACAACATTACAAAAGACATGTGGTAACAGGAAAGATGGAAGAGTCGGAGGGTTAAAGTTGCATGGAGGCAGCTTTTGACACAATCGACACGAGTTTGAATCCGCCTTTTGCCGAACTCATTCTTCTCTCTTTTCTCATCACAAATCAGATCGGAAAGAAATGTATTTTATCGGTATCAAATTTTGTTGCGATTAATTGCTAATGCTTTTATATTAAGGTGTTATCACGATATTGAAATTTAGTTTTAAAAAAGTGATCGTAATACAGTATAACAGGTTTAATAACTTTGATCTTATAACAAAAATAGCTGAATATTAAATCAAATAAAGCATACAGAAAATATATATAAAGTTAAACATTTTACATCAATTAAAGTGCAAAAGAACTATAAAGACCAATAGGAATCAATTTTCAATAAGATCTCATTAGTTTACCTTAATTAATGCATTAACATTCACAAAGAGGAATAGCTACATTTGCTACCCAAGTTATTAATCTTTGTTAAAAAATAAAAGTTTTGGTCCATGCTAGCTCATTAAATAACACAGTAACTTTCGCTTTTAACAACGTGTTATTAAATATTGGAATACCTAAGATTTATGAATGTTCAATAATAGTGAATTCACTAATGTTAACTAATGAAGCACTAATGTAAAGTGTGAATGAACAATAAAGACACAAAACACTTTAAACAACACTTTTATCAAACAATATCTAGGGCATGCTGTAGTCCAGATTAAAATGTAAAAAAAAGTTTGAAAATTAATAGGCTATTAAGTCTAAATATTTAAGCATTTGGTACTGTGATAGACACCATTGCAAATCCACAAATCTGAATGGCTGTTTAATTATTTAAATACATTTTAGAAAGTAGTGCAGCTGCTTTATTTATGGGGTTTCCAGGGAAACGGCTGTATTTTCTGCAGTTTAGAGCCATCTGCTGTCAGAGAGTGAATGTGCTTTCATTCAACGGGTATCTTGTGTGTTCCCCCATGTGCTTCTCATGCGTGCTTGTTTACAGCAGAGCAGCACACGGGTCTTTCAAGCAGCATACAGTGGTGTTGTGGATTTTGACCAATTGATGGGAAAAGTAAAGTGTTAAAGACTTAAAATGCATCCCTAATTTTTTATAATTTCTAATGTAGAAGTATTCACGGTATTTAGAAGTGCCCATGATAACAATATCGTGCATATTCACTACCGTGATATATGCATTACCAAATAACAGCATGTCTATTGCAAAGAAAATGATGCTATTTTTACACAGTATAAAAAGCATCTATCCTATTTGCACTTAGTGCAAATGGCTGCTGCCTTTTATTTAATTAATACTTCTTTTTTTTACAGTACAAAAATTGTACAATATTAATAATCACAATACAATTATTTTATAGTCACTGAATGGGTCAAAAACTGCAATGGGGACTATGAAAATGAATAGATTTTCTGAAGATTTTCTTTCTTAATAGAACTTTATAAAGAGAACAATAACATGCAAAATTTCAAATCATTAATCTAACATATACACATTTATTTGTTGTTGTGTAATAGCTGTCACAGCCACGCCATCATCTTCACTCGCTCCACCCTCTCGTTCACTCTCCCCTGAATTCTAATCACCCTCACCTGGCCATCTCATCATCTCATACCCTTTATAAACCACTCTCACTCACCAGTCATCGTCTGGCCTCGTCAATACCACTGACAACAGACTCACCCGCGCTACTCACCTCAAGAGAAAACCACTTACCTTCAGAAGCCTTCATTCCCGTTCGTCAGCCGTCAGCCTACCGTCCTCCTTCTGAGAACCTTCCCGCACTCTTCCTCCAGCTCCTAAACCAGAGACTTGGGTTACCTCTCAGTTAAGTCACAGTGAACGTTATCATCTACTTCATTACTCACCTTTGCATCCCGGTTCTGGTGCACTTGTAAAAATAAATCTCATTTCAACTCACCACCTGTCTGCCTCTTGTGATTACCTGACAGAAGGCCAGACCGATCACAATGCAAGCTGCATCAGAACCCGAGGATCCGCCGCAGTGGGACACATTCGCTGAACTGGTTCAAGCCGTCAGTCAAGCTATACTAAAAAATCCTCCTGTCATCGCTACTGACCGCCAAGATCCTCACTCACCTTCACTTCCGCAAACACCCGCTGCTTCGGTAGCTGCCTCTGCTAGTCCCATGGCCCGACCAGCGACATACTCAGGCGAGGCGGAGAACTGCAGCGGCTTCCTACTCCAGGTTTCTCTATATTTCGAGATGCAACCGCATCAGTTTCATAATGACTCTGCCCGTATTGCTTTCATTATATCTCTGTCATCTGGCCGCGCTCTTCAATGGGCCGAATCTATATGGAACGCTAACTCACCCATAACCCAGTCTCTTTCCAGCTTCCTTCAACATTTCAAAGTGGTTTTCTGTGTGTCCGCTGAAGAACTCTCCATTCATGACCAGCTCTTCAATCTTCAACAAGGATCATCTTCGGTATGTGACTATGCTCTCCGATTCCGCACCCTGGCGGCCTCTAGTGGCTGGAATGAGACCGCTTTAATGACAGTGTTTCGACACGGCTTAAATTCGAAAATCCAGCAATTAGTGGTTGTTTATGATGACGCTATGGGTCTTGAGAATCTCATCCAAAAAACTATCCAAGTCTCTCAACGTCTCACAGCCTGTGGTCATACACCATCAGCCGCTGCCAGTTCTCCGCTCCCAGCACCCTCTCTCGCTCCTCCAGCACCAGAGCCCATGCAAGTCGACTCCTATCATCTCTCCACCATTGAACGACACAGAAGGATTCAGAATCACCTGTGTTTATATTGCGCTTCTGATCAACATCTCCTCAGTGGCTGTCCTGTGCGTCCTCCGCGCACTGCGGTAAGCACCATTCAAGTCCCTCCTAAAATTGAAACTCTCAATCGTACTATGGTCTTACTCCTAACCCCTCGTCTTTGTGTCTCAGCGCAAGCCCTACTCGACTCCGGTGCCGAAGGGAACTTCATCTCCTCTCAACTACTCGAAAAATTGAACCTTCAAAAACTCAAAACTCACCAAGATCTCCGAGTACAAACCATCCAAGGCAAACCCCTGGGTCGAGGAAGGATTCGTCACTTTTCCCCAACTATCACTCTTCAGATTGGATGTCTTCATACTGAAAGGATCTCGTTTATGGTGCTGGAGGAGTCAACTGCCGAGCTCATCCTGGGACGCCCCTGGATGGTTCAACATCAACCCACCATCAACTGGAGGTCCGGAGAGATCTTATGCTGGGGTGAATATTGCTTTTCCAACTGCTTGTCTTCAATTAAGAAACCTTCACCTCCCTCTTCATCTAAGATTGAGCGCTCGTTCCGAGTTAGTTCGACCACCGTCGTGAGTCCCGAAACTCAACAGTCTGTAGTGATTCCCTCTGAGTATGGGGCGTTCCAGGATGTATTCAGCAAGCAACTTGCAACCAAACTACCACCTCATCGGCCATGGGACTGTGCTATCGACCTACTACCTGGAGCCACCTTACCTAAAGGACGCGTTTACCCTCTGTCCATCCCGGAGCAGAAGGCCATGGAGGAGTATGTGGAGGAGGCCCTCAGTCAACAGTTCATTCGGACCTCAACCTCCCCTGCCGCTTCAAGCTTTTTCTTCGTGGGTAAAAAGGAAGGAGGCTTGCGACCGTGCATCGACTACAGACATCTCAATTCTCAAACCATCAAGTACAGCTACCCCCTTCCTCTGGTTCCAGCAGCCTTGGAACAGCTGCGTGGAGCTCAAATCTTCACCAAGTTAGAACTTCGTTCAGCCTACAACCTCATTCGCATTAGGCGGGGTGACGAATGGAAGACCGCGTTCGTCACCCCCTCCGGCCATTATGAGTACCTCGTCATGCCCTTCGAACTATCCAACGCCCCAGCAGTCTTCCAGGGATACATGAACGAGGTCTTCAGGAACTACCTCAACAGGTTCGTCATAGTATATATTGACGACATTCTAATCTACTCCTCTTCACTCTCTGAACACCGCAAACATGTCATCCAAGTCCTAGAAAAACTGAGAGAACACCAACTGTATCTGAAGCTGGAGAAGTGTGAGTTCCATATTCCATCCGTACAGTTCTTGGGCTACATCATTGACCAACACGGAGTACAAATGGACCAGAGGAAGGTGGAAACTATTCACAACTGGCCTCAGCCCACTTCGGTAAAGGAACTTCAGCGCTTTTTAGGATTTGCCAATTTCTACCGGAGATTCATCAAGGGTTTCAGTCTCATCACTAATCCATTAACTTCCTCTCTGAAAGGCCGGCCGAAGTCTCTGTCCTTGTCATCTGAGGCCATCCAAGCATTCCACGACCTCAAAGATGCGTTCGCCACAGCCCCTGTACTGGTACATCCCAACCCCGATCTTCCATTTATCGTTGAAGTCGACGCTTCATCCACTGGAGTTGGTGCTGTATTATCTCAGCGGCAGGGTGAGCCTCCTAAACTCCATCCATGTGCCTTCTTTTCCAAAAAACTTTCCCCGGCGGAGCGGAACTATGATGTCGGTAACCGGGAACTTCTGGCTATCAAATTAGCACTGGAAGAATGGAGACACTGGCTGGAGGGAGCTAATCATCAATTTCGAAGTCATAACCGACCATAGAAATCTGGAATATCTGAGAGAAGCTAGAAGGTTGAACCCTCGTCAGGCCCGTTGGGCACTCTTCTTCACCCGATTCGATTTCCGGGTCACCTATCGTCCCGGTAGCAAGAATTCCAAGGCTGACGCATTATCTCGTATTCATCAAGCATCCTCTGATGAAAACCCTCCTGAACCTATCCTCCTTCCAGCCATCTTCCTCAACCCCATCTTATGGGACATTGATGACCAAATCGCCCAAGCTAACAATCTTCAACCCGCTCCGCCGGGAGGTCCAGAAGGCCTCATCTTTGTACCACCTCAACTCCGTACCAGCCTTCTGGACTCAGCACACTCTACCCCAGGCTCTGGACATCCAGGTAGTAGGCGTACCCTCTCGCTCCTCCTTCAACGGTACTGGTGGCCATCCATCTCCCAGGACGTCTCACGTTACATCAAGGGATGTTCAGTCTGCGCCGTTACCAATACTCCCAGAAGACTACCAGAGGGTAAACTCGTTCCTCTACCCATTCCTCAGCGTCCGTGGTCCCATCTTGGGATAGACTTCATGACAGATCTCCCTCGTTCCAACGGAAACACTTGTGTGTTCGTCGTAGTGGACCGGTTTTTCAAGTCATGCAAGCTGATACCATTGCCCGGATTACCTACCGCATTCGAAGCAGCCGAAGCTCTCTTCACTTTCGTCTTCCGAAACTTCGGCATCCCTGAAGAGATTGTCTCAGATCGTGGACCACAGTTCGCCTCTCGGGTATGGAAAGCCTTCTTCAAACTCCTCGGAGTCACGGTAAACCTTTCCTCTGGATATCACCCTCAGACTAACGGCCAGACTGAGCGGAAGATCCAGGAGATTGGACGGTACCTCCGATCCTATTGCCACCAGTACCAAGACAGCTGGAACCAGTTCCTCCCCTGGGCCGAGTATGCCCAGAATTCCCTCCGCCAGAGCACCACTGGACTCACACCTTTCCAATGTGTTCTAGGTTACCAACCTCCTCTCTTCCCTGGGTCTGGTGAACCGTCTGAAGTTCCTGCTGTCGACTACTGGTTTCATCAAAGCGAGAGGGTATCGGACTCAGCTCATGTACACCTTCAGCAGGCAGTGCGGAGACACAAGAGACAAGCCGACCGTCGTGGAACCGAACCCCCTCAATACCATCCCGGGCAGAAGGTATGGCTCTCGACGCGGGACATACGTCTCCGCCTGCCCTGCAGAAAGCTGAGTCCCTGAGTCCTGAGATACATCGGACCATTCACTGTGCAGAGGCAGCTCAATGACGTCACCTATCGTCTCAACCTTCCTCCTGAGTATAAAATTGCACCATCATTCCATGTATCCTTACTCAAACCTCACACTGAACCTGTCACTCCTCCCTCCTCAGGCCCTGCCCCGGCGGATGAACCTCCTCCTCCCGTTCCTGTTGAAGAGGAGGCCATCTACAGAGTCCGTAACATCCTAGACTCTCGGCGACGAGGTCCCCGGTTGGAATACCTGGTCGACTGGGAGGACTATGGACCTGAGGAGCGCTCCTGGGTTCATCAAGATGACATCCTTGATCCTACTTTACTCACCCAGTTCCATTCTGACCATCCGGACCGTCCAGCACCTAGAGGTCGCGGGAGACCTCGTCGCCGTACTCGTCCCTCTTCTCAGTCGTCAAGAGCCGCCTCGGGAGGGGGGGTACTGTCACAGCCACGCCATCATCTTCACTCGCTCCACCCTCTCGTTCACTCTCCCCTGAATTCTAATCACCCATCTCATCATCTCATACCCTTTATAAACCACTCTCACTCACCAGTCATCGTCTGGCCTCGTCAATACCACTGACAACAGACTCACCCGCGCTACTCACCTCAAGAGAAAACCACTTACCTTCAGAAGCCTTCATTCCCGTTCGTCAGCCGTCAGCCTACCGTCCTCCTTCTGAGAACCTTCCCACACTCTTCCTCCAGCTCCTAAACCAGAGACTTGGGGTACCTCTCAGTTAAGTCAAAGTGAACGTTATCATCTACTTCATTACTCACCTTTGCATCCCAGTTTTGCTGCACTTGTAAAAATAAATCTCATTTCAACTCACCACCTGTCTGCCTCTTGTGATTACCTGACAATAGCAAGGATAACGAACAGTCCACCATTTATTATGGCAAAACAAAAACCCTTCAGAATTGTACAAGACACCTTACTTAAAGGTCAAGTGTGTTTCTTTTTATTTCTTTTATTCAGCCAATAGCAGACAAAGGGAGTTATTGAGAAACCTGTTCAAAATAAATCACTATTTTTCAAGTACAGACTTTTACTTACTTTAATCACTTTTAACATCTATTTTTTGCTATATCAATCAAGTTTAAAGATTAATGTTTTTCTGTACCCACTAAGAACAATTTATCTTTAAATCTTTAAATTTAAACTCTCTATACACAGGAAGAACAGACACAATACAACATTTAAATACATATATCATCTCCATGACCACTCATTTCAACATTTATGACTTTTGCGATTTTCTACTTGATGGCTTTTTCAGTCTCACTGAGCCAGTGATGTGAAGAGATCACACTGGCACGCCTGCATGAGCAGAAATGAGCTCCCTAAAGTGAGTTCATGGCCTTAGGCACCATTCACTATATATATATATATATATATAGATATATATATATATATACACACACACACAGTACAGACCAAAAGTTTGGAAACATTACTATTTTTAATGTTTTTGAAAGAAGTTTTTTCTGCTCATCAAGCCTGCATTTATTTGATCAAAAATACAGAAAAAAACAGTAATATTGTGATATATTATCACAACTTAAAATAAAAGTTTTCTATTTGAATATACTTAAAAAAAATAATTGATTCCTGTGATGCAAAGCTGAATTTTCAGCATCATTACTCCAGCCTTCAGTGTCACATGTAACATCCAGTCTATCACATGATCCTTTAGAAATCATTCTAATATTCTGATTTATTATGAGTGTTGGAAACAGTTCTGCTGTCTAATATATTTGATGAATAAAAGGTTAAAAAGAACTGCATTTATTCAAAATAAAAAATAAAAATCTAATAATATATATTCTAATAATATATTTTCTTTACTATCACTTTTTATCAATTTAACACATCCTTGCTGAATAAAAGTATTGATTTTATTTTAAAAAAAGAAAGAAAAAAAATTACTGACCCCAAATTACTGACCAGTAGTGTATATTATTACAAAATATTTATATTTTAAAAACATAGCTTTTTTTTTTTTTTTTTTACTTTTTTTACTTTTTATTCATCAAAGTATCCTAAAAAAGTATCACATGTTCTGAAAAAATATTAAGCAGCAGAACTGTTTCCAACTTTGATAATGAATCATCATATTAGAATGATTCTTAAGGATCATGTGATAATGATCCTAAAAATTCAGCTTTGCATCACAGAAATAAATTATAATTTAAAGTACAATAAATTTAAAAACAATTATTTTAAATTGTTATAATATATCACAATATTACATTTTTTTCTGTATTTTTGATCAAATAAATGCAGGCTTGATGAGCAGAAGAAACTTCTTTCAAAAACATTAAAAATAGTTATGTTTCCAAACTTTTGGTCTGTACTATATATATATATATATATATATATATATATATATAATTTTTTTTTTTTTTTTTTTTTTTTTTTTTTGCAGGGAAAACGTTTTGACTTCTCTGTCCCCTCTTTTAACCAGCTCAAGGCTAGTCTTTGGGATTTACCCACAGCAATGCATTCAGGTTTTCCATTACCAAAAGATGACAGTAACCACATCCATAGATTTTCATTCTTCTCTTTGTCAGGCTGCTAAAGAGAAATCAGCACTCAGGCTGCTCAGATTCCACATGCCAAATACGTATCATCTGTGGCAAGTCATCTTGTGATTTATGGTAACATGAACAGAGTTCAATTCTAGTTTAGAGGAAAACTGTGATGAGTTCATTTCTAACAGATGTACCATACCAAGTGAAACTAAATGAAAGGCTTGTTTGCTTATTTACCATTATCATATAAATGTCCACTGAAAAAAAAACCACTACTACCTTCCTTCTAGGTGGGGGGGGGGGGGGGGGGGGGGTTAATGCAAAATATTTTATTATTAGAATAAATATATTAAAAATATATTATAGAATAACTCTTAAGCCTGTGCAAGTGCAAGTGCATGATTAAACAGGTGGCCCAAAAACTTTTTATGTATCATAGCAGCATTGCTAATTATGATTGGCTTAAGTTGACAGTTCTTTTTCAAGCCGTCAGTGAAAAGTGTGTCAGTGTTTTTGAAATAGTTTTAGTCATCTCGCAGAATGTGACATGCCCATCAGGATTTGAGTTTTAGATGGTCCTCAAGTTGACTGAATTTAAACAAAGCCACAAGGAATTAGTTGATGCAAGGCAGCTCTCCAGCTAAGGTTTACGTTCTTCTTAATGCTGTCTTTAACAGATACGATTACACAAGTATGTCTCATGTGTTTGTCTAACTCCACATTTGGCTGAATGCATTGATCCATCTTGACAAGCACATAATATGCGCATGGCTTGCACATTTGACAAATAAGCAGGAAGACAGAGAAAAGCAGAACTTTTTGAAGTTGCGACAACACTTTCAGCTGTTTTTCTTCTCTCTCTCACTGACAATGTACCCACCCCCCAAAGACACTGAAAGATTGTAGTAATCCTTTCAAAATTACATTAGCAACAGCCTTCATTTCTCCTCCTCACTTTGAGTAGGTTGCATGAATATGAGCCAAATAACTGAAGACAGTGCGATGCTGAGAACACATCGGTGAGGACACAGCATTTGGGATGTAATTTAAATGTGCTTATGTGTAACATACATATACGGATGGATGCACCTCAAGGGCTTGTGGAAGGGGTCTGTCCGGCTGTGGTCTCCATAATTTTCAATATTTCAGATAAGTAATTAAAGTGGGCCAGTGTCTGTTTGGTCCATTTTAATAATAAGCTATGCTATAACAGGTCTTCACAACATAAGCAACGTGATCTCATGAGAATACGTGTGTATTTTTACGTTAAATGTGGTTCTACCACACATACATTTACTTACGTTTTCATGCACAAAAAAACGTACAACTTTGACGTATTTATAGCAGTAAGACATACAAATACTTACGTGTTAGCAGCTAAATAAACGTATATAATCTAACGTAAAGTGTGAATGTATATGAATTCCCATGTATTAATATTAAAATTGTGGCTTTAATGATTTAAATCTGTTGTATTTAATTGTTATATCAATACATGTTTTTATTGAATTTATTGAAAGCAGTTTACTCATCTACTTAATAGGTAATAACATTTCTGTGCATGCTGCAAACTCATTTCGGAGGATTACATAATGTTAAACGAGACTACACTTTGAAACCTTAAAATGAATACAATTTATGTAATTGTTTAACCATTTTGTAATATTTTGCTGTGCGATTTTATAATAATAATAATAATTCATTACATTTATATAGAGCTTTTCTAGGCACTCAAAGCGCTTTACATAGACAGGGGGTATCTCCTCATCCACCACTAGTGTGCAGCATCCACCTGGATGATGCGACGGCAGCCATATTGCGCCAGAACGCCCACCACACACCAGATTACTGGTGGAGAGGAGACAGAGTGATGAAGCCAATCAGCAGATATGGGGATTGTTAGGAGGCCATGATGGTTGGAGGCCAATGGGCGAATTTAGCCAGGATGCCGAGGTCACACCTCTACTCTTTTCGAAAGACATCCTGGGATTTTTACTGACCACAGAGAGTCAGGACCTCGGTTTAACGTCTCATCCGAAAGACGGTGCTTGTTGACAGTATAGTGTCCCCATCACTACACTGGGGAGCTAGGACCCACACAGACCACAGGGTGAGCACCCCCTGCTGGCCTCACTAGCACCTCTTCCAGCAGCAACCTAGTTTTCTCAGGAGGTCTCCCATCCAGGTACTGACCAGGCTCAGCCCTGCTTAGCTTCAGTGGGAAACCGGTCTTGGGCTCCAGGGTGATATGGCTGCCTATCCAATGACTGACAATACAACCATAGATACACAAAAGCACAGCATAAAATTACAAATCACATCCATTTTATTTGTTTGCTGTACTCCATATCTTTAGAATCCAGATGTTTACAAGGAACATATCCAAATTCAGCCCTTTATCAATCGATCTTCATCTTCATTCTCAACTACAGCGACCGTCACAGTCAAAGCCCGCGCTCGTAACATGATTCGAATTTGAAAATAGCGCCAGTGCGCCACCCTTGAGAAACGTTAAGACATGGTTTACGGCACTGATATCGAACGCTCATTGGTTCTCATCTAATTCGTCGCAGATTGCGACATGTCGTGTAGTGATGGGAAGTTCGATTCTTTTCCGCGAACCGGTTCTTTCGGACGGTTCGATTCAATAAACCAGTTGAAAAACCGGTTCACCGGTTCTTTTACGTTCGACGTAATGACGTCATTGGCGATGGCGTAATAGCGTCAAGTCTATCAAACATTCAAATATATAAAGTCAGTAATCATAACTTTAGTCAGTTGAAAACCTCATAATCATGAAAAGTTTACAATTAAGTTTGGCAACAACGCACCCAAATACAGTAACAGCAATAATGTGCATACGAGGATTTAAGTCTTGATGATATAAAGTAAATAAATAAATTAGGTGTCATCAGCGCAGAAACCATGATACTTGTATACATGTATACTTACTATACATAATCCATTGCGATGCATTTGTTATTAAATGAACTTACGTTTCGCCAGATTGCCCTTCATTCAAGCCCTCGGTTTACCCGCGCTCATAACATTGGCACAGAATCAGTTCAGAATCAATCACCAAAAGAATCAGTTCGGTTCAGACGCGCTATGAGTCAGTTGGCTTCACGCTGAATCACGCATGCGCAGTATCATCAGCTCCTCGTTTCTCGAATCGGACGCGTCCGAAAGAAACGGTTTTCAGTTTCATCAGCTGCTCTACTCGTGTTCATGTTCTGTTTACTACAAACTCAATTTGTGAATGTGTCATCATTAACTATAAATACACTAGATGTTTCATAAATCATCCCTTATTCCTATTAAACATAGAGTATTTAGAGTCTTAATTATTTTCCAACTTCCCTGAAAACCCCTTTGGCTTATACATTATCTAATATACAGATTAGAAACATTCATCTTAAAAAAAATATATATATATATAGTTATTTTATCACACTTTCCGACATTTAACAAAATACTTTTAAAAAATTACACGCATGCGCAGTATCATCAGTTCATCGATTCTCAAATCGGACGTGTCCGAAACAAACGGTTTTCTGTTCAGTGTACTGGTGATCCGAAAACCGATGCAACCGGTTCTTGACTCGAGAACAAGAATCAGCTCATCGGTTCTCAAATCGGACGCGTCCGACAGAAACGATTCTCGGTTCAGTGTACTGGTGATCAGAAAACCGATGCAACTGGTTCTTGACTCGAGAACGAGAACTGCTCCAGCAGTGGGCGTGTTCGTTCGTCATCTGGCTCGGCTCGGTGTTCATCTTCAGTTCGGTCTTCACAGCAGTTTAGTCAGTGTACTGTTTAAGTACATGAATTACTCTGGGATATTGGCTTGTCTTAACTCAGAGGGAGTGTCAGTCACGTTAAAAAGGTTACCATCTTAAGTAATTTGTGGATTAATGCTTATTGGAGACGCGACCCGTTTCAAATGATTCAGTTCGATTTGGTGAACTGGTTCAACCGGTGAAATTGAACGATTCGTTCACGAATCAGACATCACTAATGTCGTGTTTCAGTTGATATTAGACATTTGAAATCAGTACTGCACCAGTGCGCCTTCAAGGAGAGAAGACAGATACATAATTTCACAGATTAATAAATTAAATTCTGCTCTGTACCCTATAAAAACTATTACCTCCAGAGAGGATTGCGACTGGAACTCATTATCATTTGAACTACTTTTGGAACCACTTTTGGTATTTTCGCAAAAAATAAATGATTAATGTTACGTTTGTTTGCCTGTTATTTGTTTATTTATAACAGTAACGTTATGTAGTTTTAAGAAATGGTTATGGGTAGGTTTAGGGGTAGATGTAGGATTAACGTTAGTGGCTCAAAATAACGTTTTAATGTTATATTTTAACCAAAATTGTGTTTTATTATGTTTTATTCTTTTAACATTCTGTATAAAATGGGTAGGTTTAGGTTCGGGTGGGGTATAGCGATCTTACATTTATCAAAAAAAATATATATATAAAGAGGGAAAATATACATAAATATAAAAAAAATAATCAGATACGCATTGAAAAGCAGCTTCGTGAGCAAATTTCTATGGATAACTGACTGTTCAGAGAACACGTACTATCTGTACGTATTTGAGGTTGTTTTACGTAAATTTAGATACGTATCGAACCTGTAATTACGTCCAGATAATACGTACACGACACTTTAAATACGTAAAGGCACATACGTATTGGACATTTTTAATTTACGTCTAAATATGTACGTTTTGATTGTGAGATCAGGCTGACATAAGACGAAATAAAATAATAATGATATTACACTGTATTTGGGAGTCTTAAATTTTCTTAAAATTTGTAATGAATATTATATGTGACCCTGAGCCACAACCAAACAGGGTCAAGAAACGATAAAAGCAATTTCTGAGGCTCCACAACAATCTGCTGAAGCACAATTATTCATCCATCCCCTCTCGGTTTTTCCCAACAATTAAAAAACTACGTGGAGAAAAGCGAAGGGCTCCCTGTGAGGCACAGAGGGAGGTGTGCTTAGTGCTGTGGCACGCTTGTATGGAAAGTTGGATATGGGTCTCATCTGCCAACTGTGGCAGTTTGGGAGACTTTACATGATCTGACTGTCCTCTCAGCGGGCCTGCTCTGTAACAATACATTGAAAGTATCATTTCACATTATTATCAATGTTGAAAATAATTAATATTTTTGTGGAAACCGTGATGATTTTTCATTTGACCTCAGTTAGCGTCTCTGAGAGTATACACTATTGATGCAGAAATTTAAAAAGCATATATATTACACTGATCATGTGATTTAGGTCCCATAGACATTAAAGCACGGAATTTTGAAATCTTTCCCAATTCTCAAAAGTATTTTGGGACTTCAGAGTACTTGCTCTTGAATTTTACATCCCCATCTCCTCTCAGAACTTGGAGATGTTGGTGCTAGACAATTTCTAACGCTTAACAGGTATGGCACTCGCTGCAGAAAGGGAAAGTACAGTACTGTAAATCGCTGCTGTTGCCAACTGGACTGTCTAAAAATACTCCATCTAAGCCATCTGACTCCCACTTGAAGCAAAAGTTCATGTCAAAATAAGCAACACACAAAGTATTACGTGGGATAGATAGCCTCTCCTCAGCAATGAGTCTGAAAATTACAGAGACAGAGAAGCAGCAAAGTGCTTATGTCTGGCCCTCTAAATGGAAGGACTGGGCGAGTGCACTGCTGAGCTGTGCAAAAAACACTTCCAAGACGTACCGTGGACTTTTAGTGAGCCTTTTTACTCACACTGGAGAGAGAAAGAGAGAAAGTCAAAGAAAATGTGTGGCACAGTAAGATGTAATGATTTTCAAACGCACTTTCTTCTCGTCTCTATTTATAAACTGTGTGCTATAACATGCTGGACCCAAAATAAAAAAAAAGGTTAATTCATGTGTTCAAGAAAAGACATCTGTGGTATTGAATTCTGCAATTTTAAGCCTTTCTGTCCATTGTTATGCAATCTGCCTTTCCAAGTGTCAACATTTACCATTTAAATAAGCGGCCTGTAAAATAAATGACAGCAGTCAATCACTAGGTCTGCCAAGTGCTCTTTAAATCATTTTACAGAAACAGAAAATCTGTAAATCTATCACTTAAATGTTGAAATAATAACTTATAGGATACAGCTTAAACATATAATTTACTCCAACAGTCAAGACAGATGCTTTATCCTATCCTGAGTTTAACCTTTTTGACCCAAAAAATGAACATAATAATAGCAGTTTCACAACTAAACTCATCATTATTATTATTATTATTAATAAATAAAAAGAAAGTTTTCCTAACCTAGACTAAATTCAGTAAGCAGATATTATTGAAGATTTGACTGGTGTGAAGTGACTGGTGTCTATTTTAGTGAATTTGACCTCGCCAAAAAATAAAATAAAATAAATAAAAGAAAATCAATCAAAGAGTCAAGAGGTTACCTGTAGCACTCGAGTGTCATAGAATGTGTATATAAAACCATAAGATATACAACTGTTATATTCTACCTTTTTATAATTCATACTTTTATTTAGCACTGATTAATTCAACTGAAATTCTAAATCAAGTGACAGTAAAGGCATTTATAACGTTACAAAAGGTTTATATTTCAAAAGCACTAATTTCAAAAGGGATAATAATAAGAAATATCTTTTGAGAACCAAATCAGCATATTAGAATGATTTCAGAAGGATCTAAAGAATAATGCCTGCTTAAATTCTGATTTGCCATCACACAGTCAAGAATAAAATATATTTTAAAAAGAGAATATGGTTATTGGTAAGTTGTATTTTTTTCACAATATTATTGTTTTTACTGTACTTTTGATCAAAAAAAAAAAAAGAGACTTCTGTAACACTTTACAATAAGGTTCCATTCTTCAACATTATTTTATTACATTAGTTAACATAAACCATCAATGAAAAATTCTAAAACATTTATTAATCTTAGTTAAATTTTAAATGTTAATTCAACATTTACTAGTACATTATTCAAATCAAAAGTTTTACCTATTAATGTTATTTAATGGACTGGAGCTAACATGAACTCCGAACAGTTGTTTTTGTATAATATTGTATAAGTTTATTAAATACTGTAACAATATTGTTCACTGATAGTTAATGCATTAAATATAGTTAACAAATGGAACTTAAGTGTTTCTGAGACTTCTATGATTAAAACAATTATAATAATATAGCTAAAGTTAATTAAATATTATTACACAAAATAAATACAATATATATTGAATAAATTATTATAAAATGCAAATTGGTCCTTAATGGAATTTAAATCAGTAATTTGATTGCATCAATGCATGCAATACAATACACTACATTAGGCTCCTTGTGTTGTTAAATATGCATATAGTTTGTTGAATCAGCATCCAAACACTCTGCATCTAAGTTTTAATAGTTTTGTTGTACATTAAGATGTCATACTGGATGATCAACTTGTCTATACTATAATTCTAGTTTAGGCACGGATGGATGATCAGTCTGAAACATCATGCCAGGTCGATGTTGCAAGGTCTGTGTTCATTGAGGTTATATACAGGATTTGCTTTCAGTGTGACCAGAAGACAGTGAGAGAGCGTGTGGCCCCTAAATCCACTTCCCCACGCAGAGATAATTAGCTACCTTATCAGCATTGGACACCAGATGCCCCTCACTGGAGTGACAGGTCAGGGAGTCCAAGCAGCTGGGGACTGGGGGAAGATAAGATGAGAAAACGAGCAAGGGACAGAGAGAGAGAGAGAGAGAGAGAGAGAGAGAGAGAAGAAGGGAAGAAGCCTTGTAAACCCTGCAAGACTGAGGTCCACCAGGACCCCTAGCATAAATTCAAATGACTAATGCGGCCGACGTTGGCAGAGACTAATTAATTCACAAAGGGGGGAAATCGCTGGCATTAGACATAAAATCCTCTACTGCCAGAGGACTGAACAAGTGTTAAAGCACTAGAGCGAGACTTTGCTACTTCTTTTTTTGTCCCCCCCACCCCACATAATACATTTCAGCATGGTTTTCTGAGAAAGAGAGTGTCAAAGAAAGAAAAAATAACAGAGAAAGAGAGACAGATAAAGCCAAAGTCTATACTGTATATCCGGATATGGCTCTAGAGAGCTGACATGTCTGTTAGTATGTAAATTGTGGCTCTCATGTGCTGTCATATAGCTGATCAATTTAGTGTGATGACTGAACCGTTCTCAACACACACATGACATCTGCACACAATCCCCACTTTCTTATCCCATTGTTCTGTACATTTATCTACAGCAAATGCGAACCCGCTGCCTCACAGTAAAAGGATAAGGGCACCCCCTTGTGTCTATCATGCTAAGTACATACATACAATACAAAATAAATATATTGTAATGTAATATTGTAATAACAGATATTTCTGTTATAGTTGAAAGACAAAAGTTCACAATATTTTGAGTATTCTAGAATGATGCCTGATACACTTGGAAATGTCAAATGTGCACAAGCAGCAAGCATATTAATTCAAAATATTTACATAAATATTTACATAAAGTAATTTCAACCCAAGGGCACAATTCCTTGTGTGTCTGTGTGTGTATATATATATATATATATATATATATATATATATATATATATATATATACATACACACACACACACACACACACACACATACACACATTATACTGGAATGTATTTTAGCAAAATGACTTGATGACTTGATGACTTTTTGCATGGAGCATGCATCTTCTTGTTTTTTTTTTCTTAAGTATAATTTTAAATTCAATTAATTTGTTTTCGTGCAAGTTTCGTAGCATCTACAAAACAGTTTAGATTAAACTGTTAAGATCAATCCCAACTGTGTTCATCTACAAATGTTTTCTATTATACTGCTCGTTTCAGTGCTCTTAATGTGCTTAACTGACAGCAACATCTGGATCAGATCAAATCCAGGTGTTAATGAGAAGACAGCGATTAGCTTGTGCTCACATCTTGTGCATTTGAGATTGAGAGCAAGCAAGCGAGATGTATAGAAACTAAACCAGGTGCACTACTTATTCTAAGTCTCATAAAATTCCCCATAATTTTCTAACTGCTGCACAAGTGCTCTGGGTACTTTGATGTCATTTCATGAAAAGAATTATAACATACCCTTTCCGTGCCATTATGTAGGTTTACCACAATAACATATAGTAATTTGGTAATAAATACTGCAGTATGCATAACATTCTAAAGAATGGCAGGGATCCACTAAAATGCCTGAACAACACCTGCAAAATATAATTTCCTGAGCGAGAAAGGACCACTGTGGTGGACAGTTAAGCCAGTTTAAAAGCTTTCACTATAAATGACTTCTAAAAGAAGATTTGAAACAGCACCACAACTATTATGGTCCCAATTTTTTTTTATCTTCATATAAAAGCATTACAGTTTCCACATCCAGTAGGCTATATGCTATATGTGATATTTACCTACTTCAGGTTCTAATTAGGCGATGACCAGCACATTGTTGTGCAGTAGTGTTTACTTTATAAAACAGTAAAAGTGCCCCTTCCTGTACCCAAATCAGTCGTCTGTTGATGAGAGTCTTTAAATAACGACTGGTGGGACGTTGTCCTGCTTCACTTTACAGATGCTGAGTGAAAGGGGAGTTTTATGATGATTAAATACTAATTTATGCTATTAAATACTAATTTATGACACTTTATTCACCAGGAAGAACAGCTCGTTCTGCGCGTCATACGTCATTACGCTATTTTTACGTCACTGCACATGCGCAGTACTTTTTCATGTTCTCTCGCTCGGATTACAAAAGGAATAAACCACCCCTTACAATCCGATCGAAATTTTAGTTGGATCTGGCCAATTCAATCCGATTGATGTGTTTACATATGACTTTTTTTATTCTGGTTGTGCTCCTATTACGATCAGATTAGGGTCCAGCTACTGTCTTTAAAGGCGCAATATGTAATTTTTCTGCTTTAAAATAGCAGATATCACTATATCTATGTTATATATATATTTTTTAGTTGTGTACTTAAATTATCCCGAAAGTTTCCACGAACTTTCAAATCCAGAGAAAATTATAGTTTAATTAGAAGACACGGCACGTTTCTTTATTTCCGTTTTGTCGCCCGTCTATGGCGTCATATAAACTTTGACCCCTCTAGTTTATCTAACTTCCTGCGGAACCGCCAAATACAAAGGTGAACAGAAGCAAAGACGAGACGAAGAAGAAAAAGTAGTAGCTAGCCTTGATCGAGACTATTATATTTTATATTTATATTGTTTATATTCGTATTTATACCTTAATCAATAACTTAGTTATGGATCATGATTATGCTTTGCCTGCACGTTCTGTGAAGCTCAAACGTACGGGTGAAATAAATGACCTGAGAAGGTTTTGGGACAAGAGAACAAACAAGACACGGGTAAATATTGGAGTTGCATTTCCAAGATAGAGAGAGCTTTGTGACAAGCTGAAACTACAGAGAGATGCTTGCATTCTAATAAACAGGTATGCATCCATTCAGCTAACTAACGTTATATCTATACGTATATTTTGTGAAACGATGATGTCTTGTGTAAAACGCAGATGGACTAGCTCTCATGTAGAGTATAATGTAAATCTACATGCGTTCTATATCTAGCTGGACAAAGTAGCTTCAAATGCAGTTCACTATCTTGTTCGATATCATAGTATAAATGTAATTATAATTATTAACAAAAGGCAACCGTGTTTTTTAACATATATTACTACTAGCTAGATGGAATATTGATTTGATAGGGGTCTGATAATTCATATATCTCTCCGTTCGAAAAGTTGTGATTGTCAAAATACTAGGCTGCTGCTGCTGTAGGTGACATAGAGGGAGACCGCTGACAGACCAGGCTCTTGTCTTCATGACAACAATATCTATACTTCATGTTGAACATAAATATAAAGCCTACTGATAAAGGACACCGTCAACAGTATTGACGGCAAAATAGACTATGTTTGACAGGTGCAATATTTGAAAATCGATAATTATTTATTTATCTTTTAAATTACATTTATATATGAATTTATGTCAACCTATAGACATTAAAATGTCATGAATTAATATGTATTTGTGTACAAAATTACATATAAACATATTTTCCTATTATATTTTGCCTGGAAACGCTTCCAACACGCTTGCTTGTCGCGTAAAAAATAGGTGTCGGTTCTATTTCTAGCATGCACGCGCGGCTCACACAGGCAGTCTGCAAGCTCTAACCTATTAACATGGGAGCCGAATTAAAAACTGACACGCCTCTGAGACGCTTGCGCCACGCATCCAGTGTGTCCCCGGCCTCAGTTAAAATGAGTGAGGAATGTGGGGAGCGACAGAGCACGTGTTCCAATGAACAACAACTCCCATGAGCCTATGCTCTTTCCCGACGTCGTCAAAGTACGTCTTATGTTATTATTTTGATTGAGTGACCCCTGGTGGCCAAAAATTCCATACTGTACGTTTAATGATGTAATACAACAAGTAAATAAAGAAATGTTCAATCGAACTCTATTTAAAAAAATATATATATTATATATATAAAATATATATATTTTTTAATATATATATAAAATTTTTTAATATATATATATTTATATATATATATATATATATATATATATATATTTATATATATATATATATATATATATATATATATATATATATATATATATATATTAAAAAATCGGCACAGTTTTAGGCTGCCAATTAATGCCCAATGCAAAAACTTCTGTCATGATTATGGACCAAAATTTGCAGAAAGCATAATGCTAGCTTTTTTTCTAATGGAATCTTTCGTAAATAATAAAAGTGATGATTCAAAAACAATAAAGTAAATAAGAAAGCCAAGCCCTAAACTTAAACTTTAAGGGGTAAATCCCCTTTCAAGACTGTAACCCTGTGTGCCTCCTCACGCTGATCCCTCAAGGATTCTATTTTGGCGCGTTCCCCAGCCCTCTGTGATGAAGATAATCCCTTGGCTGTCCGAGTGGCAGGGCAGTGAAAGAGAGCAGGAAGAAATGGTTTCATGGCTGATCTGACGGCTTGAATTAACGTGTATGAAATGTGCATCATCTGCTAACACTTGGACATGGTGTTGCTGTGGCTCTGGGTTAAGCCTTGATCACCGCCTGCTTTCCCTTTAACCATGAACCTGATGCTGAAAGCGCCAGGCCCGGTCACTTTGATGGACATCTGCCTGGGCCTTCCAGGTCTCCGTGATCCATGACATGAGCTATTCTGACAGAATGTAGGGTGTCGTGCCCAGCTGGCAAAGATATGAAACAAAGAGCCAGTACAACTGTAACATCTACCAGTGTATTTAATGGAACAGTGGAACCAAACTACAGACATTTATGGTAGCTGGACTGGTAGCAACAAGGGATGTAAAAGTCTTTTTGAGTTCCACTGGACATACACACGAAATGCACATATTTGGAGCACCATGCAGTTGGGTCAGGGACATAATTGCCAGTTAAAAACAAAAGGTCTGTAGAAGGTGCAACTGGACTGACCAAATTTAGATGAATTCGGGATGCAACAATATTAAAATTCAATTTTTTTTGTGAATAAATTAAATGTAAAACACTAAAAATGTAGTTTTAAATGCTACAAGTGAAATTAGGTATTAGCACCATATACAGTATGCAGGGATGGGCAATGTTTCAGATACATGTAAAATATCCATCCAGCTTTTAGTGGGCAGGAATTATGCAGAATATACGGCCCCTCTTTACTGCTTCTTCCATTGGAGTAATGGAAACTGCAGCCCACTGACAGAGGAAGTGAATCTGGGCCTGTGATCCACACTAACTACCATCAGCTTCTTCCAAATACATATAAGAGCAGCAATGAAAACACTCCAGCCTGCAACCCTTCGATAAATGGGAGGAAATCCTGGACATGTTGAGCGTATTAGAGGAGTACTTGAGGTTTCTGTTAAATTTGGATCTTTCCGTGCCGGAGAAATGCAATGCTATTTATTAGAGATGAACAAAGCCATATGGAAGCGATCATCGGCCTCATGCGCAGAGGCAATTTGAAAGAAAAACGGCAGTGCTAATGAGGGTCATCCTGATGGTTTTATGTTCTAAATCCCAGTGCTTGCTCTGTTATAGTATAAATGACGACTATCATTACGATTGCTGGCATACAACAGAGTGTGTTACACTTTTGCGAAACACACAATAGACTGCATTTCTGTTTGTCCCAACTCAAATTTTAGGCATAACAAATAGCAGGTGTACGCTCATGTGAAAGTACATTGTTCTTGTGGAGTTGGCCAGCTGCTAATACTTACCACTTACAAGCTTTTTTATACCAGTAACATTTGCACTGTCAACTTGCGTGAGCATAATGGCTGTATAATGTCTTAATAATCGCTTAAATGTCTGTATTTAGCATGAAGACAAATAATCTCCTTACCTCTGTCTGCTTTGTCTTGTTTTCTAGGCACTTTTTAAACAAAGTTTCACCAAGTTAGTATTGCAGTGATGATGTAACGACATTATACAACCTGTAATCCAAAAGGTCTCATCTTTAGACCTGTCAAATATTGCCGAAAATACCTGTGGCCATGCTGTTAGCTAGAGATACTCTGTTATATTTACCATAGCCAATCAGAGAGAAGCAATAAAGCATCGTTATTTATTGGCATGGCCTCTCCTGTTCCACGCGTCTTACTGAAAGTGGATTTGAGGGGGTTTGTTACCTGTTTATCTGCCTGCACCCTGCTGCTATCGGTCAGGTTCAGGAGACGCCTCCATGGTGAACTTGCCATCTTTTTTTTCTGCGCATTATATCATGGTATTAATCATTAGCTCTTTGCCCCCTATCAGCTGGCTGCAAAGGAATGGATGACACATTGAATTACTCAAAAGACATGGTCTGTGTTGTGTAGCCGAGGCGCTGTTAAGGAGAGTGTATGACACGCTAGTCTATCCATTAAGAGCATATTTTTAGGGAAATTCTCAAAAATCTGAAATGTCGATTGAACGCTTGTTCTCACTTCACGTGTATTTCCTGTCAGAGTTCACAGATCTGTTTTAATGAGCAGAATGAGAAGAACAGGTTTAAGAGAGAGAGAGAGAGAGAGAGAGAGAGAGAGAGAGAGAGAGAGAGAAAACTTTCCGAGGCAGTTTTGTGATCAGGCGCTGGAAGATCTCACATTTGCATGCATGGTTTCTCTGCTGGACTTTCTGATGGGCTTAATGTGGACAGGTCTTCCCTCTCATGCCCTCTCTCACCCCTGCTTCTCAAGAGAGATGCCAGACTAATAACTCATTATTTCTACTTGTGAAATTTGTCTGCTCAGGAGAAGACTGTGGAAGGTGTCTGGCAGCAGAGGTTGAGCCACAGCCCCATTGTGATTATGTTCAGACAACAATCGGACCCTGAACATATATATATATATATATATATATATATATATATATATATATATATATATATATATATATATATTATTATTATTACGTGTTTGTATACAAAGGTATAAAACTATTAAAGGTGACATGTCATGAAAATCAGACTTTTCCAGGTTTTAAGTGCTATAACCAGGTCCCCGTTACATCTACCAAGGAAAACATGAAATAGGTTAACCCGGTAACTTTGTTTTGGTAAGCCCTTTTCTGCAAGCGAAAACAAACGCGTCTGATTTCGCTCCCTTTGTGACTTGGCAAAGGGATGTCATTAAAATTGTACTGCCACTTAATCTGTAAATTTAGAACCCATGGCGACGTAATTTTGATTTCGCAAGCAATACATGTGTACCAGCTCTAATGCCATGGCGAAAGTTTGAGCAAAGCATGCTTAACTGTTCTCTTTGGCTGCACAGACGAGCACAGAACACTATTTAGAATCCCAGCTTCAGAGGAGACAAGGTAGCAGTGGAATTATTGATTCATTTACTGTATATTGCTGCTGCCACACAAATATAAACATTTCACAGACATAACCTAATGTTTTTGTAACTCGTGTGTTTTTAACATAAACTTGTGAACGTGTGTATAAAAGAATTTAGTTTAGTAATGTTACTCACTTGCTATGGCAGCCGCTTTCTGTCCATGTGCTTCCGATGTGTGCACTCAGAAAACCCTATATCAGAAGTTTAAACTAATATGGTTTAAAACGCATGATTTCAGAGTGATAAACATGATAATCAGAACCAAAACAGAAGTTTTTAGCAGCTGTAATGACGCAGTTCTATAGATACAGACGGTTGGTCTGGGAACGCCCCGTCACGTGATGTGAATTTAGCCCGTGGGGGAAAACATTGCGTTGGCGCCAATTGAAATACACGGGACGATCATGCCGAAGAGTTGTTGTGTCGTTTTCTGTACCTCCAATAAAGTAACAAATTATGAAATGAAGTTCTACATCCTTTTTAATAAACATACAGAACCGGAAAGGATGACAAAATGGCTACAAGCAATAAGTTGTGAGGATGATCAAGGGAAGTTGTGGAAATCCCAAGACTAAGCATGTGTATATGTGCAGTCGGCAATTATCACAGGCAGACTACGTTAACATTGTGTTCATTATTAACGCTATCAAAACTGTGTAAGGTTGTTTCAGAAAGTGGCATGTAATTAGCCTTATCATTCTACCTTAAGCAAAACTGTGTAACGTTAGCCTAGTGTCGAACATAAACCCGTTTACCCACTTAAAAAAGTGTGTGGACACGTAACAACTTAGTTTTGTGTCAGAACTTTTACACTTTCATTCATAAATTCACCCCGTCTGTGTTTCTAGTTCTGATTTATTCAGTATCTTAATAAATTAGACTATTCCATTTTGAACTTGATTAGTTTGATTAATTTTGAGTATAAAAACTGGGTGCATCTCGGCTAGTTTAGAGCATGCAACCACAATTATGGGAAAGACTACTGAAAAAAACATCAGAAGCATTTCAAGGAGAAAAAGAACTGGACTGTTGCTCAGTGGTCCACAGTCTTCTTTTCAGATGAAAGTAAATGTATCATTTAATTTGGAAATCAAGGTCTGGAGTCTGGAGGAAGACTGGATAGGCACAGAATCCAAAGTCCAGTGTGAGGTTTCTGAAGTCAGATGAATTGGGTCCCATGACGTCTGCTGGTGTTGGTCCATTGTGTTTTATCAAGTCCAAAGTCAATGCAGCCATCTACCAGGAGATTTTGGAGCACTTTTTACTGATATCATTTTGCCACAGGACTTAAGCACCTGCCCACAGTGCCAAAACCACTTCCAAGTGGTTTGTTGACCATGGTATTACTGTGCTAGATTGGCCAGCCAACTCACCTGACCTGAACCTCACAGAGAATCTATGTGGCATTGTGAAGAGGAAGATAAGTAACATCTGACAAACAATACAGAGGAGCTGAAGGCCGCTATCAAATCAACCTGGGCTTCAATAATGCCTCAGCAGTGCCACAGGCTGATCGCCTCAATGCCACGCCACATTGAAGCAGTAATTTGTGCAAAAGGAGCCTCAACCAAGTACTGAGTACATAATTAAACCTGCTTTGGAGATCTTGAACATTTCTGTTTTGTAAATCTTTTTGAGATTGATCTTTGAGAAAATATTCCGATTTTTCGAGATACTGATTTTTATTTTCCTAAGCTGTAAGTCATAACCATCAGAATAAAATAAAAAATTCTTGAAATAGTTCAGTGTGTGCGCACATTGAATTGTAGAATATAAGAAAGTTTTGAATTAAATTACAAAAAAAATAAAGAATTTTTCCATGATATTCAAATTTTTTGAGATGCACCTGTATGTATAAATTATTTATTCTTCATTATTTATTCAGGTAAGAATCAATAGAAATCCTATTTTAACTGAAAGTCTTGTTCCTCTCAGCCACTTACTTAAGCAAACACAAATATAGGTGTGCGTGGTGGAAATGCAAGACCTTGCGCTCGTACAACAGTACTGGTGAGTCTGGGAAACTAGACAAGGTTTGCTTAAGAAGTCAATAGCATTTTTGGGGGGGGGGGGGGGGGTGCTAAATGGGTCTGAAAAGTCAACAAATATAGCTTTGTGTAATGTATTTATTTTATTTGCCATCAAGGTGTATGCCGTGCCTCCAAGCTGTCTTATTCGTTCTGCTAATAAACGTTCTAAGATTTCATTAAAGTGAGTTTGACGTTGTATTTTGTTGTATTCAAGCAATTGATGCCGAATTGCAGCTAATTCGAAAGTGAAGTTGAAGTGAAGTTTTAAGCAAAATTTAAGCAATATTCAAACAAGCTAAAAATGAACAATTGTTTTACGCCGGGTTGACGCTATTTGGAAGTGAAAGTAAAATGCGCATGCTGCTTTTACAAGCTATTTAAAAGCGAAGGAAAGTGAGGAAAAGAGGGAACGCCCCTGCACCCATGGTGATACCAGTATTACCAGTGTTGTCAAACGACGATTAACTGGTGGGAAAATTTCCACAGACTTCCACAGGGCATTTAGCAAAGGCATTTTTTTTTTTTACATGTGATGTCCCAATTTCAGAGAGACATGTTTCCTCATCTTGAGAATAAAATGAGCAATTTGGGTTGCTATGCACCCAGACTGTAGCAGTCTCAAAGCAAATATTGTACTTCTCTCCCGTTTCTTCCTTTTCTTTTAAGAAATCTTCTCAAGAGAAAAAGGCAAAAACGTTAGCAACTTCTAACATTCCCCTGTGGTTTCCAAATGTGAAGATCAATCCACAATAAAGCAAAGATTTAATCAGACACGAAAAAAAAGGGTTTTTTTGCTACAGAAACAAGATGACGTGATGTCTGATGGCGACAGTAGAAATGGTATCTTGAAAGAAAAATCCCTGCTTATGGAAATCATGTCATAAAGTCTCACAAAATGAAATTGTGGGCAGCTTAAACATACCATATTTCCTTTTTTCCTTTTGTTCTTCACTCCAAGAGAGAATGACTGTTTAATCCTCTAGTCTCATTGTTCAGCCGTGTCTGGGTGGTTGAGGGAAACTACTTTTTCACAGTGATAGTATACAGTGTGATTTGCCAGAGAATGTTCCAGAACTTATTGCCTCTGAGTTTTATGTTCATAATTAGGCAGGCTTGTCTCTTTTGTCATGCCATTTCACTTTCAGTTAAGATTGTCTCATCAACAAATACACTATAAATCGTAAGTCAACACTAATAAATTGGTTAATATATATATATATATATATATATATATATATATATATATATATATATATATATATATATTAAAAAAGGGATACATTTGATCTGGTATGATGCCAAAACTTAGACGTGTCTTGAGTTTCAGTTCACTGGGTGGTTAAATTATATGGTCATGCAATTTATGCCCAAACAATGGAAACCAAAACTGTTTCCAAAACGGTCATCAGCATTCTCTATATTATCTTCTGTGTTTTGTAGAATTTTTTTTTTTTATATATTTATACAGATTTGGAAAATGGTGACAGAATTTTCATTCTTGTGTGAACTATCTCTTTAACAACAACATGAATTGTGAAAATCACTTTACAAACAAAACGGAACTAAAGAACAGGCATGATATGTAGCAAATGGCATTGCAGGAACATGTTGGTGAGAAAACTACACTGAGAGGTACAAAAGGAAGTCCAGCAGCATAAAGCAGGATCCCTTGTACCCTTTTCATGACATGTTCACACTCCTAACTTATTGAGTGAAGCTATAGAGAGTCTGGGCTAAAACCACCAGACTATGGAAGTTTCTTGTCACAAGCTGTCAGATTACTCAAGTCTGCCTGACAGAAATCTTCCCATCACCCAATACCCAACTTTCCAAATCTGTTGCCTGAACCCAAGGCTCCGTTTAACCACATCAACAGTGTATGCTTCACTATAATAACACAACAGAGGGGAAGCAATTCCATGCCAGGATAGCCAGACTACTGCAGTGACTAGTGTCTGGCATTGTTCGCTCTATAGGTTTTCTGCATGTTGCTGCTGGAAACTGGGCTTATTGGGCATACTCTTCTTGCATATCCATATGACATCTCAGTGTCCCTATATTAGTGAAGGGAATTGGAAGTTGGCCAGTTGAAAGTTTCCCATTTGATTAACCAAAATCAACATTTCAAAGTCATCCCTGTCTCAGATTTCATCGTGACTTTGGAAAGAGAAATGGCATTGAGTGGCCTGTTTTTCCCAGTGAATTATTCTGGACAGCTCATCAGGCAGATCTGACGCAAGAAGCCATATCCCAAATGCTACCCCTAAATTCCACATAGACAATTGGGAAACAATCCAATGCAAAACAATTATTTTTTTTTTTTTAAATAAATTTTTAAGGAAGGCCTTTATATTTAGATTGCATAAAATCCAACTAACTCCCATCAGAAATGCTTCTTTGATTGCTGTTAGATTAGTAATACTGGGATGTGTAACACCTAGTTCATGACATCCAACGGCCTTTTTACTACATAAACTGTTTAGTAAAGCAGTCAAATTTTCATGTAATGCTGTCTATAATCCTTTCATGCATGGCGTCCACTACAGTGAACAGATATTTGGAATCCATTTTGGGCCATTTAAGTTTTAGCACCCAACTGGCAAACTCCCAAAGTGCCATCTACGAAATCTAAATTAATTTAAATGCAGTACAGGCCTACATTTAAAAGTGTAGGCATGTACTGTATGAGTGCAGGGATTTGTGTGCATGATTGTGTTCGAGTATGTTGTGGGAGGGTGTGTGTGTTTGTGTATTTGTGCTCACTTACAAATTACAAAAAAAGTACAATGCATTAATCATTAAATCAATATATAAACAAGCAGTAATAGTAATAGTATATATTTTATGGTTTGGGTTTATTTTAATATAAATAACTGAACAAATTATATATATTATAAAGGTTTGGATCAAAATGAGGGGAAAATATGTCACCAATATTGAAATGAATGGAAAAGCTCCCCTTAGTGCTCTCGTCTTTTTCTCCTTTTCCATCTTTCCAGACAGTGTGTGTCTTCCTGCTTTCTTACAGATTGATTTTTGTGAAAGCACTTCTGTTTTTGCTCTTCGATCTCCGAGTGGTTTCAGTTTACTATGTTGCAGGCCCATGCATTAAATTGTTAAAATGACAAACCTCAAGGACATGTGAAAGTAAAGGTCATCACAGCTCTAAAAGTCTAAAACACAATGAGTTTCAATGAGTATTTGTGTAACACTTTGGAAAAAGAGGTCCATTGCACCACCAACAATTAACCCACAAAACCTGCATCAGCCAGGTCAGATTAAGGCTCTGTTACCACCCTTTCTCTCTGATAATCTGTTGGTGATTGGCACTTCCCTATTCTCCCCTCACCTCGGCTCTTCCCACACGTGTCATCTTGGCTCGCCGGAGGGCAGATAGGGGCTGTCAATTAGCAGATAATGTAGGGAGCAGCTGAATGTCAAACAACGCTTCCCCGGTGGCGACCACGCATCAAATGTCCGTCTGGCTGCCTGCGGG
Source organism: Carassius carassius (assembly GCF_963082965.1). Lineage (NCBI taxonomy): Eukaryota > Metazoa > Chordata > Actinopteri > Cypriniformes > Cyprinidae > Carassius > Carassius carassius. Next base: position 18,427,032 of record NC_081758.1, on the reverse strand, counting down.
ATACAATGTCTTGTTACTGAAGTAGGGTCAGAGGGAAAAACAGCCAGCGGGAGGAGAGAAAAGTTGACGAAATCTGGCACGTTAGTTACAGGCTCTCTATCACTTTCACTAATACAAGACGACATTATAGTTCAATTGTAGGTCTGCGAAGAGACATCTAGAAACAACGTGGCATTTGTTAGGGTTTTCCTTCCCGTGTTTATGGTTTCCGTTCAGTTGTCAACTTTCTGGTCAATACTTTTCATTATTTTCTAGGTTCAGGAAACAGCCTAAATACTGTATAAACCATGCAAAAGCCTGCTGTGTTCAAAATCTATAACTATGCTGAAATATCACAGCAAATCTCCCCCATCTTTAATAATAAACCATGCAAAATATCCACACTATGAGAACTCAAGCCAAAATCCTTGTAGGTCTATTTTTTTTCTATGCTCGTCATGTAGGCGGATCAAAATCTAATCAAGTTTAGATTTAGAATAGAGCCTATTCCCTTCTTCTCATGGAAACTCCTTCATCATTTCATTTGAGCCCGATCACCTTTAAAAATAACAGTAACCACCTCTTGTAGGTCAAGTCAGACAAATAGTCCCCTGGATATAATTAGCCATCTGTCAACAAACATCAATTCACCCTGAGTGAGAGCCGTGTCAAACATTACTTTGGAATTGCCAGAACCAAACTTGGCCCGAAAAATATTTCAAGAGATTTGAAAGGAAATTAACGTCACGTCCAATCCATCATGACTAGCCTAAAGGGATAAAGCTTGCGGTTAGTGATATGTGAGAAAATGTCAAGTTTTTAAAAAAGAAGGATGTGCCAACTTATTTGGGGAATTTGGGGTTTGCTGCCAAATATCACTGATTTTAGTTTAATGCTCATCTACTTCAGCGCTCCAATTCCAAAGTAAATGGAAATATGCCGGCATAACAGGGTCAGTGTCTCCATCTTGTGGTCATACTACTTTTGCTCAAAGGGGTAAAATACCAACATCACAGTGAAATTTTCTCTAATGTTTAGCATTAATGAAATATCAACAAAGAGAAAAAGAAGAATAACACCGATAACCAATGTACAGAATTGAAAGTGAGTATATTGTTAAACAGGTGCCTGGGTATTACAACAGCTGTTGTCATGGCATTGCGAGGTATTCGTTTGTTTACTCTCCTAGAGGCACTAAATATAGTGTTGCATCATGTATAGCTCTGCTCATTTAGCCTGGATTCAAGGGATCCCTGAGCAGAAACATAGTGCACATATACTGTAAAAGCTCACTTTAACTGTAGATACATAATATATTTATATTGTATCACTCTCCATCACATTCACATAAACATACTACTTTCCAATTGATGACATGAAAATGACATCAAAAAAAGTCAAGCAGCATATTTGTAGTTTGGCAACATAAATGAGTGACTTGATGTTAGTCATTCTCATATCTCCACCAACACCTCATTTTATACAGCATCTCATTTCATTTCATACACACATTTTTTTCCATCACATTTGAACACCAAAGAGGACGCCCTTACAATTATGTCAGATTAAACAAAGTCAGTGAATTACTGAGAGGGAAAACAGCATTTGGCCTTCCACAAATTACCTACTGTCACCCACACTGACTTATGTGCTTCGATATAAAAATTACCAATACAAATAAATCAAAGTCATTGTGCAGTTTGCAAATAAGCACACGGCAAAGACAACTACTAGTACGGAGGCAGTTTTACAGAACTAAACCAAACAAAAATCATCTTTCAGTCATTTTTCCTGACTAATATGACTGCTGTTGAAAGATTATGATTTTGTTTGTAAATAATGCACTTCGATCACATACACAACACAATTCACACTGAGCCTATAGAATAATAGAATGATGCTGCGTCCATGCTGTGCTACATCAATATCTCATGCAGATACTGGCATAGAGAACAAGTCAGCAGTTTGTTAATAATTCATCTGGTCTCCCATTTTAACTAACACATCGCTGTCTCTTCAAAGATAATTCATCTGCAACAGATCTGAATACTTCAAGTGGTGACTGGAAGATTACAGTATGTCAGCTACAATGTGTCTGAGGTGTTTTTTTTTTAAATCTGTAAGCATACCAAGTCTTTACTTCATGGAAACCTCATACCAAATGTTTATATAATTATATTTTTTATTAAAGGTGCTTCGTGTAATTTCTGCATCAGTAGTTACCCAAATGGAATTTTAAAAAAAATAATGCTGCATCCAAATAAACTTCTCCAAACATCGTTCCTGGAACGTGGAGTCCAAAACTATTAGAGTCAGTTTTTTTAGTGTTTCCCCAAACAAATTAGGTATAGCCGTCAAAAGCAGGTTTTATTAAAGTACATCAAAAAATAATAATCAAAATGATAAAATACCACTTAAAAATCTAAATATTTACTATAATAAATTATATTTAGTAATATATTATAGCATCTATGTGATACTAAAACTATAATAGTATAGAATGCAGAAGGCTTCGCATTCATTAATTTTAGATGCACAAAAATGTCAGTGTTGCTGCTTGATACTGAAAACAAATATAATTTTAACCATTTTAAATCATAATCACACTGGTTTATAGCTCAAATATCTTTACTGTTTACTGTACTTTTTTATTCTTCTAGTTATTTTATAGCAGTTAATGAATCAAAAGTCTTACCCCTTCACAGGAAACAGCTTTATGTTATTTTCAACAACCTCTGAGCTGTAAAATAAGGTGGTAACCATGTCGCAACGGGTGACTGTGTGATTGAGTTGACCAATGAAATGGGCTGTGGTGATGGATTTGCACTTAACTGGTAGGGGGGAAAAGCAACCTTAATATATTGAGCTGCTTGACAATTTAGTTGTTTTTATAAGCAGTCTTACATGTAACTACCATTAGCATTGAAAATGACTAAAAGCACCTTCAAAATATGACAATGTACTATTCTTGATGATTTGATGAATATTATGCAGCATATTTTTGACATTATTTTGAACTGTGATCAACACAAATAATACTATCAATCTCTTAATCATTAGCACACTGTATTGCTGAGTGTTTTCAGTGTGCTCCATATTGAGGTCTGCAATGACATATGTTGTTGCATAGTAATCTTTATCATAACTCCTAGCAGGCACTCCTTGAGTTTGAGGCTCGAAGCGCCAGGCTGGCAATGGACTTCACCACACAGGTGGAGGCTCTATGGCAGGTGCCGGCACTAGCGATGTAGTTGGAGGCTAACCGGTGAAGCCGCTTGCTCCCAAAAGTGTTATAATGGCCGGGCATGACCTGGTCAATCTCCTCTTTATCGACCATCTCAACCAGCCTTTCGCAGCTACGGGTGTAGTCGCTGATTCGGCTGTAGGGTAGCCAATCAATCATGGAACCATCATAGACCACGTCTCCACTGAACAGCATTTTGTTCTCCTTGTCATGGAGACAAATGCTGCCTCTGGAATGGCCCGGCATGTGGAGAACAGTAAGCTGTCGGTCCCCAAGGTTGATAACATCGCCTGGAGAAGGAGGAAAGAAAGGAAATGTGGAACTGGATATTGTCACTGCATTGCAGCACTGACACAGCAGAAGCTGTATCGACTGATGCACAAGTTATGAAACAGGATTTTTGAGGTATGTTACAGTTTATTGGTACTACAACTGAGATACCCTGGTGCAAAAAAAACAAAAATGTTGAGTTAAAAGGTTTTAATCATATACTTTTACAAGCAAATATGCTTGACTGCTGGATATGAGTAGATATGGTAACACACACAGTGATTATATCTGCATAAGCTATGTTTTTAAATATCCACAAACGTTTACAAGGGTTAAAGAAACAAGGTCTGCTTAATAGAAATAATTCAGGGTTCACACACCTTTTCCACAATTGATTTCCATGACAGTCAATTACAAGATGAGAATTTGTATACATTATTTTGACTGCACTCACAATGAGTACTTTCTTACTGATTAAATATTTTCACCAAAGCATAACTTTTTAATTATGTAACTATAGCTATACTAAAAACTACACAATACTCACTACAGACAGCCTGTGTGTCAACTTAATATCTGAAGATACACTGTGGTGAAAAAATAGGCCTAATTTGTGAATGAACATCTATTCGTATGCAGAAGTACAACTCCCTGCATAACAGTCCATTTACAAAGAATTATGGGAAGGAGGTCATGTGTGGTTCATTCAGAGCTTTACTCTGATTCTGCTGGGTTTCCGCCAGTGGTCCACTATAATGGTTTATCTCCACCATCAGGCAGATTATGAAGCCACTTTAGACAGTGAGCTTGCTTTTCACTAACCACTGACATGCCTCGTGAGTCTATCATGATCTGATTTGTTTCGATCTTCCTCTAGAGCTCTTCAAAGACATTATGCAAGGCTCCCCAGAATGAAGTCATGCATTTTAATGTATTGTTATAAGGTTTCATGCAGTAGCTTTATGCAATGATGTGTGTGTGTGTGTGTGTGTGTGTGTACGTGTGTGTGTGTACGTATGTGTGTGTACACACACACACACACACACACAAAGTGTTACATGCATTAGAATCCTGCAAACATTAATAGCCCACCTTCTTGTAATATATGTGTTGGTGTAACCGCCTTCACCCTGTACTGTCTTGCTCTCCACCCAGGCGCTGGATCCTCCACGATCTCGCGGTCAGATAACCATGTCACGGTCTCGAAGTTGTCACCGTTAGCCAGAGCATCCACCTCCGCCTTGTGCACGCCCACCTGTTGAAACTGATGCAGCCCACCCGAATGATCAAAATGCACATGCGTGCCGATGGCTAACAGAGGGTTCTTGCGCTTCGAATCGTCCCCTAGCAGCCCTTTACTATTGATGTAGTCAGGCAGACTCCGTAAACCCAGTCCAGTATCTATGACCACGTCCTGATGGGACCCACGTATGAGCCAGATATTCGCCCTGTTCCCCGATTCATAAAACCTCTCCTGGATCCAAAACACGCCATTTTCCAGCGACTTATGCGCGTACCAGTCAGTCGCAGACATCTCCAATACATTCAAGAGGTTATTATTGCATGCAAGGTTTACAGTATGGCTGTTAACCTATAATTTTGGTTTCAAATCCTAGCTGATACAACTGCAGAAAGGACGCTGTCACGCTGACACCCTGTTCCGCAAGCGCAACGCGTCATCGAGCGTAACGACATGACGTGCTGGAGAGTCGAAGTGCTATTGGTCAATTCTGCAATAGGCACAACCCAAGTTATGTATATTACTACTTTAAAATACTATTTATTTGCCTAGGTACTCAGGTGCTCTTTATATTAATCCAAAAGCTGTCACAGAACAGGGTGAGTAGTTTCTCCAATGCGACCAGCTGCCTTACTGGCGCAGTTTTAGAAGAAATACTGCATGTTGTCAATATTTAAATTAACTTACCCACGTTTCGACGCAGTGGATCTTCATTTTAAATGCCATGTTCCATAAACATATCAAATAAATCCATAAGACATTTTCAGGTCTTTTGAAGCCATATAATAGCTTTGTGTGATGACCAGACTGATCTGCAGTAGGCTAATTATCCATCTTCGACCAGTGGAGTTTTTCTCAAAATCATGAGCGGTGACGTTCAATAATAATTAAATAATAATAATAATGACAATATAGGGCGATTTAGGGTGGTCATCACGAAGCAATGTGTTTACATCGCCACCCGACATATATATATATATATATATATATATATATATATATATATATATATATATATATATATATATATATATATACAGTGTGTATATATATATATATATATATATATATATATATATATACTTTATCACACCTTCCATTACCAAAGCAATTTTAGGAATATTTGACATTAACCTTCAACATAGAGGCCCTGGGTCTTTCCGGAGGGTCCTGAAACCCAGAGAGGGCCAACTCCACTCTTCCCAGCGAGTTGTTTTCTTCGTAATTTTATTATGTTTCCCTCTGATCTTTCAAATCTCCTTAAGCCCCAGTTTTAGACAAATACTATACATTACACCACGTAAGAAATCATTTCTGTGCTCTTTTTCACCAAGCTGAATATAAACCAGGGCCTTTGAAAGCTGGAGAGGAGTTAGACTATATGAGACCTTTGAAACAAGAGACCAGAGGACGGATGGAAGACCTCCCATTTAACATAAAACTCCATGCAGGAAAGGGAGCTGAGTGGTAGCCTTTATTTAATTTTGGTACCATATAATACCTATTGCTTCCTACTGGGAGACTTCAGAATTCTGAGATAATCATATTGTAAAAGTATATGGCTATGGGTAAGAGCACCGAGGGCAATGTTGTATGTTAACACTGCCCTTCAGACATTAAATCTATTTAACCATATGTTTAAGTGAAATATTATAACTGATTAGAGATGGTTTAAACTTGAAAATAGTTTCTATTGTTATTTGATTTGTTTCATTGTTATCATTTATTTTTTATGGTGTTATTAAAGTAAGAAAAGTCAGAAATTTAGAAGTTAAAAGAAGTGTATCTCCTGTTTTGAAGTGTTTGCACAAGACAAATTAAAAGAATTGAAGATGACAACTGGACACCAGGTATTACAGGAATCACTTTTGAACGCCATATAAATTGGCTGATTTCAGACTTGCTTTGTAGATTGGAACTATCTTACAAAGGAACTGAAACCACAAAAGAAGATAATTAGGAAGGAAAGAGGTAATTACACAAAATACAGAATCCCTCTTTAAACAAACAGTATTTTTTAATAATCTGTAAATAATTTGATTATTTACAGATACTAAGGGAAATGCAAAGATCTCAAGTAAGGACAAGGAGGAATTGCTAAATAAACTTGGTGTGGGTACACGTTATAGGTCATTACCTACTAAACTTAAATGAACTAATGAAATGTACTGCATTATACATGTTTTTTTTTTTCTTCTTTATTTAACGCCAACAGATATTCTGGGATTGTGTCATTGTCTCACTGGTGCTTGTTTTTCACCAACTTGAGAAGAAGGGAGATGTAAAATCAGATAAGGAGGATGAAGCAAAGGGAGAGAAGAAAGAAGTTAATGAGGAAGGGGAGGAAGAAGAAATTGAAATAGAATATGATGAAGAGCTTGAAGAGGTAAAAGCTTTTACTAATAGCAATATTTCAGGTTAAATAATTATTCATCAACAGCATCTGTAGCACGTTGTACATTACCACTGAAATTGATATTTTTAGTTTAAATTTTAGTCGAACTATAACACTGCATGCTTAAGCATGCGACTGGTGTGAGATACTATATCACTACCAAATGAGTCTATAAGCCACTTTTCAAATTGTGTAGATCTCTACTAATGGAAACATACTGTCCAATTTAATATTTGTATCCTATGCACGTCTTTCGGGGATGTGAATGTTGTTTTATTTTTCTGTGGTATTCATTTAACAACATAACATAGATGCTATTAACATATCTTATGTCATTCTTGTCATATCATCAGTCAAGTGTACAACACTAGTAGCTGCTCGCATATTTTTAAAATGGTTTTTAGTTACTGGGAGAGCTATTTTAGTGCAACTGTTTTGACAGCACAGTGTTTTTTGGTACATGACAGTCATGTTTGAATAATCAATAGCAAATGTACTTGAAACTCCAGAGCACTAAAAGCACTTGATGCATGATCGGACTGTTATTTGCCCCTCCCCATAGGAAAATGACTACATAGAAAATTACTTTGAAGATGGTGATGACAACATGGATGAAGCCACTTACTAGCAAGAAAAAAAAGAAAAGTCTATCATGCAAAAGAATAACAAGTTAATCAATATGTATGTACAATATAAAAACACAAAAGTTTAGTTCATACACTTCGTCTTCAAAGAGAACAGTGTTTTCTAGGTATAAAAATAAGATTGTGTAATTATATAGATAATAGTCTAAACTGGTATCATTTAAGCTAAATGATAATAAAATTAAAAAAAAAAAAATAAAAAGGTTAAAAATAACTAAGAGAATCAGATATTAAAATATAATTCCTTTATTTTCAACCTGCATCTACAGGATGAAGGCACATAATCACTGTACTTGTTTCAAAGAAATGTTTATCTCTGCTACTTAAATGGAATTGAACATGTTTGAGAATCTTTTACAAATCATCCCAGTGTTCTTGTTAGAAGAAAAAAAAACGGCTAGCTATTATGGTTCCATTAAGTTTTGTTTTTCTTTTTTTACAAGCAAATTTTAACAATGAAAACCTGAAATATTATTACCATGAGTTGCATTACTGAATCTGGATTGTACATTTCCTAAAATAAATTACCATGTTCATTTCCCTGACAACCAGACAGTGGCAGCAAATATCTTGAACAATATATCAGCTGTTTGCCATTGCCAACTACAAGCTTAACAGAGGTACAGAGATATACACTGGCTCATGAGTGACACACTAGAAAACCAGCGATCAACCGTGCAAAATGCATCAAGGAAAAATCTGGCAAGGACTGGAATCATTTTTTGTTTACGCAATCCTCACCCGCGTTTGTTAATCGTTTTTAAAATGTGGTTCTGCTTATACCTTCCATTAATGCCTCCTTCAAATTAATTAAATGAATTCCCTGGTGATTTAAGAGCGCCCTTATGCTTTCTCTTCATGCTTCACAAAATGTTGCTGTTTAGCAGCAGACTGTAGGTGAGAGTCTTTGTGAGAGGCAGGAGGCAACCCAAACATAGCAGCAGCTGGCTGTGTTGGTCCTGGGCTGATTGAGTCAATGGTAGTATGGTGGCTAACATCTGCTTTCATCAAAACTTCATAGTACAACAGGTAAAAAACAGGTGTTACAATGCCCACAACCAACATGATGGCAACTGCAGTCCACCATCTCATTCCCCAGTCAGCACCATAGTATGGGTCTTTCTTCTGGGCTGTTCTGCGCTCGGGATCTACCAAAAGCGGCTGCTCCAGCAAGGACACAACCTCGTTCAGGCTGCTCCTGGAAGGGGCAGATGACTTGACGAGAAGTTGAATGTCCTTGTCCTTCTCCTGCAGGAAGCACTCCACGCTGTCCACAGATGAGGAAGAGGATGAAGAGTCCAAGGAAGCTCCAGAAATCGGGATCTCAGAGATTCTGTGAGTACCACTGGGTGAGCTGCTTTTATGGGGAACAGTGTTGTGAGTTTCTGTGAATGAGCTGAACTTCCTCACAGGGATCCTTATGGACCGCAGTGCGAAGAAGTCCTGTTCAGTTAGAAGATTGTTGGCCCGCTTTATGTCTGCAACCTGAGATGAGAAGAATGAAGATCAGAACAAGAATGAAAATCGGCACAATCAGTTCAAGCCCTGACAACAACCTTACATACATTAGATATATTTGGGTAGCTATGTGTGGGCAGGACTGCTTTGCATTTTTGCATGTCAGAACTAAGAAACATGAAGTAATGGGGGAAAAAACAGAGCTAGATGTTTCCCAAACAAGATCAGGAAGAACTTGTTATTATGAGGTGTAGTGTGAAGCAGAAATTTGTTTACGGCAGCAAGGCAACATCATAATGTGATGTTAATACAGAATTCAACTTGTGGGCCATATATTTTACAGCAGCTTTTAATGTGGCTCATTCAATCAAAATTACAGTGGGAACTATCCATTGTATAATATTTTTGTTTCGAGACTTTTTGTCATGATCAAATTGAAGTAGTGTATAGCTCACAATAAGACTTATAACATGCATTTAGAATACATGTTGGGTGAATTTTCATTAGAACCCCTGTGAAGAAAATCAACCACAGAACGTTTTTAACGTTGTCTATCTGGGGCCGTATGTATAAAACTTCTCAGAAATGCTCTTAAAAATAGACTTAAGCTTTGACTTAAGTGTCAACAAATTCTTAGTTACAAGTAGGACTTTTCTAAGAGTAGGAGACTTTTATTAAGAAGCTAAAAGCAACTTTTAGGCTGATGATATATGTGGATACTTATTGAGCAATTTTGCCAGGCAACTTTTTTGAGCAATGTTGCTTAGGCACTTTCCCATTGAAAAAAAAAAATGTTATGTGTATATAGGCTACTGTGACTACAAATAAACAGAAACAGACTCGGCTGAATAAGCAGGCAATTAACGATTTATTTCTGCTTGACTAATTTTCAATCCTGATAAATTAATTCATTATGATTAATGTATCACTTATTATAGTAAAACTATGGATGTCCTGATACCACTTTTTCACGTCCGATGCCGCAGTATTGGCTATTTGCCGATTCCGATATCAATCCAATATTTTTATTTTATTCTTGAACTAATACTAATAATAATAATAAAAGAAATGGAAGCACTTTGCTCAATTACCCACCTAAAAACATCTCACTCAAATGGAGAACAAATACTTCTCCAGTATATAGTCCACAACAACAGTTGACTAAGAAAGACTGCCACCCTTTATTCAAACACTACAAAAATTATTAAAAATAAATAAATGTGGCAGATATTTAGGCCAAAGTGGTAGAAGATAAAAATCTTTGTCATTACTTTATGTTTGTTATAAATATAAAAAAAATACAAAGATACACATTACTAATACACAAAAAATAAGTCTTTTGCAGGTACAAAAGTATTTAGCAGAAGCATTAAAAATGTTCATGAACAAGTAAAAATAAAACGCAATATACACTGATCCTATTAAAGCAACAGTTTTAAAGTTTTTCAGTCAAAAGTATTGAGTGATTTTTTTTCTGTGTGTTTGGTGTTTTATTAACATTAAAGGAATAATTCACTGAAAAATTAAAATAGGTTAGTGTTTTGTTTTTTATATCTTCATGTACCCACACAAAAATAGTTTTAAACCTGAATGAAGGTTCTTCTTCTGCTAAACATAAACACTATTTTGAAAAAGGTGGAAAACCAAACAGTTGCTGGTTCTCAGTGAATTCCAGAGTATTTTTTCTCCTACTATCAAAGTTAATGTGGACCAGCAACTGTTTGGTTATCAGCTTCTTCAAAATATCTTCTTTTGTGTGCAGCACAAGAAAGAATTATACTGTAGGTTTGGGACAACATGTTAGTGAATAAACAATGACAGAAATAAAATTTTAGGGTGAACTATCCCTTTTATTACAGTCAGCAGCATGTAGCCTACTATCCCTTTAAGACCTGCTCACATCTCTTAATTTCAGTTGTTTACTTTCATGTTAGACATAACCAACTGGGGCTATACATAAACCTTGTTTTTTTTTGACAGTATTAACAAAACATAACTTAGTTAAGTAATCAGGCACTGTTTGAAGGGTTTTAAATTTTTATGCGCACGCTTTGAGTGTGCTCAGAAAAAAAAATGCTTGTCAGAACAGCACACAAATGAAACAAATAACAAGTAGGACTTTCTTCAAAAGTAGATCATGGGGACATTTGTATCATCCACGATCACAAATATTCATATTGCACAACCCCTTCCCTCGGAAGAAATCGCAGACCGAGGGCAGAGCAGACCACAAGAGCACTTTAGCATCGGACCTCAAAGGGGCAGGGGCTCAAACGGACAACGGCTCATTCGACCGTTGGACTTTTTTTTACTCTTTAAGGTTCAAATACTTCCACACCGCTGACATGGCTATTGTGTAAGTTAGCTAACTCTCATTTTCATGCGACTACTGTTATTCTACTACTACCATTCACTGCCATCATACAGCTTGAAAGAGCCAGGACAATTTTTAATATAACTCCGATTGGATTCGTCTGAAAGAGGAATGTCAGATATGCCTGGGATGCCCTGAGAGTGAGTAAATCATGCTAGTTTTCATTTTTGGGTGATTCTCGCGAAATTAGACTTATGAGGTGTCATGAAACATTTTGATGATAAAAGTAAATGCTATCAAAATAAGGAGGATACAGTTACACACATCTCTTCATCTACTATTTTGCAAATACCAATTTATTTATTTTTTTCGCATTTAAGGGAAAATTTCTCGTTACCACATCGTGTCCATGACTGGATTTGGGATCTTTGAGGTGGAATTTTTTATAATTAAAAAATATAAAAAATAAAAAGCTTCAGTGCATGTTATACTATAAACATTTACAGTAAATAAACATGTGATATTTGGTGATCATTGGTAAATGTAGTTAAAATAATAAGGAATATAAATGTGTCCAAGACCAATTTTCTCATCCTCCGCAACAATTTTCAATCATTGTTTAAGTCCTCAAGGAACTAACATTTTCAAGGAGTTTTGCTGGAAGGGACATACTTGACTGTGACACAATTTATTTTCTCCAGATAAAAGTTAAAATGTTTTTTGTCAAAGTACCTAAACAACTTTTTAGTTCTCATTACCGAAACATGAGTTTGTGAAGTTTTAAAAAAATGTTGCAGTTTTAATTTTTTGATTACTATATACCCCATTATGGTCTAAATATAAAAAGAGAGGGAAAGTTTAGCTAACCCTCATTTAGCTTCCACAATAAGCAAAAATGTTTAAGGTCGCTCATCCTCCACAACACCATTATTATCATTCACCGCAACAATTGAAGGCCTGTTGTGGTGGAGATACTCAATGTTTCAGTAATGAGAAACAGACTTATGAAGGAGGAACGTGCACTATAACTCTTGCTAATTTCAATATAACTTGATATTTGCCTTAAACACTTCTTGAAAAGATTGCATAAACAAAATAGCTATTACAAACCCCCAGCAGGGCTCACAAATTTTTCATTTTTATGAAGTGCTTCCACAAAAAGCAGTATGAATGCAGTATAGGCCACCTACTATAAATGTAATATTTAATTTAATTAATTTTTTACTGTAAAACAATGTCTTTTTTATGAAATGTTACATTCAATCAAGATGGATATTGTATATTTTGTTATAGGCAAGCATCAGTTGAAAAGAAAAGGGCATCAGCGAAAGACAGGCTTGTAAAGCATAGGGAAAAAATATACAGTAATCCAGTGTTACTTGAGGAGTACAGAAGAAAGGAGAGAGAAAGGTCAGGGGACAGGGCGATAATAGGGAGCAAATATAACTTTAATTAATTGATTAAATTGATTAATGGATTAATTGTTTTGACCAACACTTGCACTCATTCCCACACAGACACATGTACGCGCACAGAAACATAAGTACACACACAAACACACAATTGCTGACATGCAAATGTGAAGGCTGACATAATTGTACAGTATACACTATATTGTAGATACAGACACTCTCTTTCACACACATCACACACAGACATGTGTGTGTGCGTGCTTACACTCACACACGCATGCACACACACACACACACACCTACCATTCATAAATGAAAAATTGTGTGCAATTTTGATCATAGTCCAAAGTTTGTATTTATGTCAGTGCTTACTGCATTTCACCTTTCATATTTTTTTTCTTTTTCAGGTATCGGAAATTGGTAAAATTAAGACTACTCAGGACCTCACAAGTAGACAGCATGAGAGAAAAAAAATGTGGAAGAAAAATTCGGCAAAATATTACAGAAAAAAAAAACAAGAGCAAGCACTTCTAGATCTAACCCCAACGTCTTCATTAAGTGAGACAGAAAATTCCTCTGGAAATGAAGAAAATAACAGACAGGAACTAGACACAAATAATGAAAGTCTGAACAGAACACCAGCAAAAGAAAGTTTAGACCTGAAAGGGCCAATTGAGGCATCCACCCCCCAGAGAACACGGCCAGTCATTAAAAAAAGAGAGCGGGCATCAAGGACTGTGGCCAAATTAAGAGCAAAACTAAGGTATGTTGAAGAGAAACTTAGGGCAAAGACAACACAACTGCTGACACTAAACAGAAAAATTAGAAGGCTGGCGGCTAGTAGAACAAAAAGTGCAATGCTACCAGCAAATATTTCACAGAGGGTCAGTATCAGAGAGGCTAAAAAGGGACTGATGATCAATAGCAGGCGCAAACAACTTGACAAGGTTGTGAGCATGTTCCTACATCGGGATGATGTCTCAACTATCATAAATGGCAAGTCTCGAGAGATTCATTGCAAGGGACAAATTTACAGACAAAGAGCACTTACAGACACCTTGGCAAAACTCCATCAACGCTTCCTTGTTGAACATCCTGAGCAAACAGTGTCCAAAGCTCAGTTCTTTAGATTGAGGCCATTTTGGATTATTAGGCAAAAAAGTTAAAGACAGAGAGACGTGTGCATGTAAAATGCACGAGAACATTGGCTTTAAATTAAAAAGAATGCAACAACTGGGTATCATTGAAACATCAAGCCCAGAGGATCTTGTGCAGTCCAGTGTGTGTGACAATGGCAACATGTCCTGCATGTACGGAAGATGTCAAAAATGCATTGAAAAGACCTTTCCCACATCCTTAGATCCTCTCACTCAGGGGAACACTGTCATCTGGCAAGAGTGGGTCACAAGGTCTGTCACTGTAACAAAGACCCTCAAGGATGGATCTACAGAGGAAAGGCAGACAAAGAAAACATGTCCTCGGAAAACGTACCTCATCCATTGAGCGGTTGCTGGCCCTAACAACAGAACACCTTCCAGGTTTTGCCATTCACATGTTTAATGTCAAGAACCAATATTTGTCATTGAAAGCAATGAAAGATACCCTGACACATGATGCTGTTGCTGTGCATGTGGATTACAGCGAAAATTACAGCTGCAAATATGCCAAAGAAATCAAGGACAACCATTTTGGAACTGGGAATGATCAGGTAACCCTCCACACCAAGGTACTCTATCTCAGTAGGGGCAGAGTGGAAGCCTTTGCATCCCTCTCATCATCTCTACAGCACGATGCAGTGGCAACCTGGGCTCATCTTGACCCAGTGCTGAGATACATACGAGGAAAGTATCCTGAGGTCCACAACCTACATTTCATTTCAGATGGCCCAACTTCCCAGTATAGAAACAAAACATCTTTCTATCTAGCCTCCACTGTGCCCTTTATGCATGGATTTGAATGGGTGACCTGGAACTATACTGAGGCTTCACATGGCAAAGGTGCACCAGATGGAGTTGGTGGGGCCTTGAAGCATCTTGCGGACAGAACTGTTTCTTATGGGACCAGTATTCCTGATGCAGACTCTCTGTATGAGCAGCTGAAGAACAATTCATCAGTGACACTGTACAAAGTATCAGAGGAGAAAATAAAGGCCAGCTGCGAATTGGTTCACCCCAACCTGAAAGCAGTTCCCGGGACACTGAAAATACACCAAGTGAGTCAACATTTATGTTAATTATATGATTAAATATGAAGAAATGTAGTTTAAAAAGTAAATGTAGTTAAGTAGTATGTAGTTACATAAGTTAAATAAATAAGTTAAATTCTCCATGTAATTAACATGGAAAGCAGACCACACCAGTATCTGAAATAATCTCATAAAATAATTTATGTAACGGAGTCAATGTGTCTTTTTGAATTCCACCCTAACAGCTGACATCCACAAAACCAGGAGTCATAAATACACGGGAGGTGTCATGCTTTTGTAGAAAAAATTGCCAGTGCTTTTCTACAAATTGCCACATGTTCTCTGAGGGAAGAGATGAGGACCCTGACTGAACAGAGGCCACCATAGAGGTTGGACAGTGGGTCCTGGTTGAATACGATGGTGACTTGTTCCCTGGTACAGTCACACAGGTGAATTTAATTTCAAGATTTCTGTTAATGTGTGAATATTTCTCAGTTACATAACATTATAGTACATGCTGTCCAGCCAAAATGTGTAGAGGCTATACAAATGTTTTTAAAACAGATTGCTGAAGGGCAGTATGAAGTCGACACCATGAATTGTGCAGGGGAGAACCGCTTCTATGTACCAAGCATCAGATTTCCAGGAGAAAGGGTCTGGTACTATCGTCAGGACATACGGGACATAATCCCAGAACCACTTCCTGTCACCTCCTCTGCTAGACATTTCTGCATTTTACCTGACATATGGGCAAAACACAAGAAATGCTCATGATTGAGTTACAGTTGAGGGAAAACGTGATTGGTACAAAGCAGTCGTTCCAGTTGTTTGTTTTAGTTGTTTGACCAACTCATAAATAGAGTTGCTGCTATTCAAGTTCTTCACATTAAATTATTCTCAGAAAAAGGTTGTGTGGTTCAATGTCAGGACCAAAGTGTTTTAGCTAAACTAAATTCTTTTTACAAGAGCACTTGATGCTGTTACATTTAAATGTTTCTCAGGACCACATGATGATATGTTACATTGAAAAAGTTCTCATCACATGGTTGTATGTTTAACTATAATGATTAAATGTATACTAATGGTTGTATAATTGTTAGTACTACAGTGTAGGCTCCATGACATGATTCTTAAGAAGAGCATAAGATTGTAACTTGTTAACAGAAGGCATGGTACTGTGATGATTACGATAAATGAGAAAATTAAACA
Organism: Carassius carassius; assembly: GCF_963082965.1. Taxonomy (NCBI): domain Eukaryota; kingdom Metazoa; phylum Chordata; class Actinopteri; order Cypriniformes; family Cyprinidae; genus Carassius; species Carassius carassius. The sequence continues at coordinate 18,410,682 of NC_081758.1, read as the reverse complement.
CTGTTTATGAAATAAATGTTCTTTTAAAAATTGTATGAGTTTTAAATATGTAAAATAGGGTTAGGCATCAAACCCCTTTGTCAACAGTGAATGTGTGAGCTAAATATAATTTCCGAAACATTGATCCTCATTACCGAAATGGCATTTTCATTACCGCAACATGTATATTTTTTTACAAATTAAGCAATAATTAGATAATCATATTTTGTTTTAAAATGTATATACCTATTATACAACACTGCTTATTTAAGGTCTGCTACATGACAAATGTGTATGGTATCTTTTAGTAAAACAAAATAAATAATGCATGTTTCAGTAATGAGAGAAAATAAGGAAATTACAAAAAATAATAAATATGAAAAAGTAATCTCTCCAGAGTTTTACATAGCTTTGAGCATGAGTAATAAGGGTCTACTTTAACATTAGCCAAAAATACAAATTTTTAACCATATATTTAATGTAATGTCATGTTGCGGTAATGATAATTCTTTATGGACTTCATCTAAAATATTTACAAATATTTTTTTTAAATCTTCTAAAAATAATGGTTATAGTAAGTTCAGACCTCAATCTTATATGTGCAAAACGAAAATTGGCTTCAAGGGCATTTAAAAAATTCTGATGCTAGACACCTTCTATATCTGGATTTCATGAGAATCACCCTTGTGGGGGAACTATTCCTTTAAATAATTTAATCTAGGACCTAGTCTTAATACTTAGGAACCTTTATGAATCACTACTATCCCACAAGTCTAGGAATAAGAGTAAAATTACGTCATTCATAGAATTCTGACACACTTGAAACAATTTGTTTTTTCTATACATATGGCCCCTGGTGTTTTGAATATGTCTAAGGACAAACCTTATGCAAATTCATCGGTCAAAACCATTGCAGAGTATAACAAACAAGGTGGAGAGCGAGTATAAATAAGGAATTTAACTGTGCGGTCACTGAATAATAACTTTGTGAGATCACAATGAACTAAGATGAGTGACAGCTTTACTGTAATTATTAGGGAGTGCTCTTTGCGCACTTTCTAGGCTATAATTTGAATACATTTATGGATTAATTCTCAAAAAGGCAATGAATGGCATGGCGATAACTATTAATCCAAGATTGCCACTTCCATTGTGTAGGGTTTACCACAGCATTTACTTCTGCTAACTAAGGGAAAGTGGAGAAGGTTCGAGCTGGTGAAAATGAGATGAGGCAGGAAATAATTTCCATATTCATAGACACACCTATGTTCAATGAGGTAAGGGTGTAGAGTTACAACCAAACCATTTTAAGACATGAATAAATTACTTTAATGGAGAGAAAAGAAAACTGTAATTTTGATTATCAAATGTGAGTTTTAAGGGACAAAATTTGTGCCCTACAGGGGGACTTTAAAATATACATTTTATTCTAGATTTAAAGCATAATTTTACACAAAATTATTTATATTCACATAAGATTTTGATCATACCAGTCACATTTCTATAAACATGCTGAAACAAAAAGCAAGAGTACAACAAGGGAACTTTTACTTACAGTACAGAAATATTGCAGAGAAATACTTATCAGCGAATCTCCGTCTTTTATGTCCCTTATCAAGTAGACAAAATCGTCCTTGCGATCTGCAGATGTGCTCCTGCGATGCCTCTCCTTGCCCCTGGAACGCAGCTCAAATGTCTCTCCGTCCTCCTCCGAGTAGTCAGTCTCTGAGTTGTTTCCAAAAGCGGACATGTAACCACCTGTGGGTGGCAACTGGAAACCATTGTGCTGGTTACTTCCAGTCATTTTTCCACTGTAAAAAGAACAAAAGGCAGATGAATGAGGTTTTGTTGGACATGTGTCTGTTGGTTCCGAGGTCACTGGATTCTTTCGTATTTTCAGGTTAGAAAAGACCGCATAGTTCCAAGTAGATAGTTGAGGTGTGGAAAAAATAAATACAGATGGCTATCTTAGCCTACTGTAGACTGCTATTTTAGGATTTTCCACTAGCTACTTTAAGTTGAAACACCAAAAATAAATAAATAAAAATAAAATATAAACTAGGTTTTCATGTGAAATGTTGCTCAAATGGCCAAGCACACTCAAGGTAAGTTAGCGCATACTAGCAACTACACTTGTATTAGCATGTAAACAAGACTTCACAGGAACCAACGAAGACAACAAAAAAACAAAACAAAAAACAAACGTCTTTTAAGCACACAAAGTAAATGTTAAACGGATATACTTATTGAATAAAGCCAACCCTAGAAAGGTTTATAAACGTCAAATCAAAGTAACGTTATCTCAGTTGTTAGCATAATATTTTAGCCAGCGTTACGCAACACAACTACAATATCTCATCTGCAAAAAAAAAAAAAAAACCTATAATTAGTCTCTTATAATGCAGAATAATACCGCAATTCCTGTAAACATTTCAGTATGTGATTAAACACACATAATGTCTAATCCTCTTTAGTACACCGGGTCAATGATCTCATGCTACTGATGCTAACCAAACGGTGACTGGTTATCTAGCTCGAGGTAATAAACAAACGCACATTAATCTTCTGTTCATCAGTCTGTTGCGGTTTACCTGAGAAACGAGTGTGGTCCGCTTGACTTTAGTGATTATGGCATTCTCCAGTTTCCGCTATGCCTCATTACTTCAGCTGCTGGATTACTGGAGACAGAGAAGCCACGTCAACACAGAGACGTCGCTCCTGTTGCCCTTACATCATCAACAGTTTCAGGTAGATATAGGCAGTGATGTTTATAATAATAATAATTATTATTATTACGTTTGTAACAGGGGACTATTAATAGTGGATCTCCTAATTGATTGCAATTGACTGACAGCAATAGTTTTTTTTCACATTCCGTATAGTCATTTACAAATAAGCACATTACAGATTTTATTATACTTTTTTTATAATAATTATTTATTATGAAGTTCAGACTTAAGATTATATTTAAATGAATGTAATCATTTTAAAATGAATGTGAATTAATGGTATTGTATAGCAGTGATTTCAGTATTTGGAGACAAAATGCATAATAACCTGAGGGAGGGGCCAATCAGCTGTTGTCCAGAATCAAGTGGTGTGTCTTTGTCAGGCATCTCAATTGAGATCTTTCCACAGGTGACCCTGTGAGTAGTTGTGAAGTACCAGTGGAATAGCTATCAGCATCACTAATGCACACAAGCCCTCACAGCATGTCAAACTGCAAACCATGTGAGGGACCCTATCCTACCCTTATCTTAACTATTTAAAAGCAACCATCCACTCAAAACACCCTAACAACAATATGTAGCAATGCACTAAAACCACAACCAGAGTCCACCAACCGCATAGCAACATACTAACAACTGATCCGTAAACCTTAGCAAATGCATGTCAGTTGTCAACACACAGGAAACCACCCAAAACATCCTAACAGCCATTTAGCAATGTGCTAAAACTACTTACAACATCTTAAACCTCACTGATAATCACTGAAAACGTCCAAACAACCACATAGCAATGTACTAAAAACGTACACTTCAAACTTCATACTTACTGTATAACTATGCACAGTATACAGTATTTACATGCATACTGTAGGACCCACTGTGATGACTCTCTGTCTGGCCTTCTTTCTTTGGGGATCCTCAGGAAAGGGCTTTTCGCTGGTGTCCACATGGACCCGAGGTTTAAAGCTTCTCCTGCTGGTTGTAGAGAAGCTCTCAAATATGAGAACATGTCATCAGGCTGCTCTGTCTCCACCAGTCCAGGACAGATGAGGGTCTCCTACAGACCCTGCTCCTCCTGCTGACACAGAGGTGACGGACACATGTCCACTGAAGTGACTGAGGCTGCAGTATAAATGCTGGGAAGGACAGCAGCGTTCTTCAGGTGAAACTTGGCCAAAATTTTGGGTCTTCGAGATTTGGCAGAAGTGCAGCTGTAAGTGTAATCCAACTTGCTTTCAGCTGGCAAGACTCTTGAGTGGAAGAGACGTCCTCAACCCAGCATCCCATAAAGTGTGTAGGAAGAGCCCTGGTCATAAGTGATGCTTATGATCGAACAAAGACTTGAGAGCTTGTAGCACACGATCAGGCTTCAAAGCTTCAGTTTATTGATTTAAAATATTAACTCAAGCTGCTCTATACTGACATGTTGATATGTTGATGATATGTTGAGGCTCATTTAAATGTTAACAACACTAGATATCAGTAAGTCAATTAGAGCGGCTTGAACTCAGTATTACAATAGTACTATACAATATGCAACTCTGTTACCTTTGACATCTTATATATCTTATATATATATATATATATATATATATATATATATATATATATATATATTACAGTGTTAGCATTAGCTGCTGTCTTATTGTCTTGTTAACTTGTTAATCACTCGCAATCTACACTTCAGGGTCTGCAGCTTGACCTTAGCTTGCACTCACATTTCACTTAACATTTTAAGAACACTGTATTTGTGCTTATTCTATACACAGTCTATTAATCTATTATTTATTCTTGTTTATGTATTTTTAAATACTAATCATGTATAATATATAATTCTCTCAGGAGTTACCCAGACAGGCATGGCAGCACTGAGTGCTCAGGGTTGTGAAGCAGAGTGTGGAAGCAAGTGACCATCCATTTGGTTTGCTCAACATCGCCCCCTTGTCCTTAAAAGTGACCACAGATGATACATAATCCTACCTCTTAAACTCTTTTTTTTCATTCTTTCTGGTATATTCATGTCTTTCCAGATACTGAAGGCCTTGTAGCAGAGATTAGCATTAATGCTAATGATGGTATCAAAGGGATCATTATATTAACCATGTTATCATTCACTTTAATGTTTAGTAAAACAGTTTCGGAAAACTATGTATTTTTCCTCAGTTATGTAATAAATGAGACAATTGGTGTGTTAACTCTGATGGTGTACCGTGATGCCGGGACGTATGGAAATGTGTCCTTGTTCTTCTATGCCCAGAATCTAGAGGCTCAGTTGGGTCTGGATTTCAATGCCACCACATCAGTGAGTCACAGACACTCTTTCTAGTTTTTAAATAGCATTAATTATTCAGCATTTGTTTCCCACAGTAACGGTCCAGTTCACAAGCACTGATGCCAATGGATCCCTGTACACGGAAGATCTTACACCTTCCTCTGGCTTTGTGGTACTTGAGGATGGAGTCAGATTCAAGGTACAGTATAAAAAGCTATTCCTGACCAATGGGAATTTGATAGGATAACTCTGTACTCCTCTCTTTCTTCTGGTGTGGTATCCTTAAGTAGGGTCCTTGTCAATGCAAGACACTAAGTATTTATTTTTATTTATTTATGATTATTTCTTTTTTCACCACTTTTACTACTTTCTTTTCTTTTCTATCTCTTTCACTCTGTGGGAAGTCGTTAGCTTTTCTATCTCTTTCACTAAGTGGGAAGTCGTGGCCTAATGGTTAGAGAGTCGGACTCCCAATCAAAAAGGTTGTGAGTTCGAGTCCCGGGCCGGCAGGAATTGTGGGTGGGGGGAGTGCATGTACAGTTCTCTCTCCACCTTCAATACCACGACTTAGGTGCCCTTGAGCAAGGCATCGAACCCCCAACTGCTCCCCGGGCGCCGCAGCATAAATGGCTGCCCACTGCTCCGGGAGTGTGCTCACAGTGTGTGTGTGTGTGTGTGTTCACTGCTCTGTGTGTGTGCACTTCGGATGGGTTAAATGCAGAGCACAAATTCTGAGTATGGGGCACCATACTTGGCTGAATGTCACTTCACTTTCACTTTCACTGTTTCTTATCGTTTATCAGCATCCAGAATCCCAGCTCTTGTTTTACAGTAAATGGCTCCAGCTATGTGGCAGTTACCCGTGCACACAGCACCATGTCATTAACTGCAACAATCAGTTTATTTCGTCTTCAGGCAGACCTCAACCTCACTCAATCTTTTAATTAGCTGTCTTCGACAAAAGCTGCATTTGTGCTCAACCTATGATAGACTTGTGATTCGTCTCACTATTGTCAGATTTGTGTCAGATTTCTAATGCTGGTGTTGTTGTGTATTGTTCAATGTTGCCCTCTTTTGTAGGAGCAGAATCTTACTGTGGACATACAATGTCAAACACTTGGAGTTCTAAATGGTAGAATTAACACAGCAATAGTCAGAAATACTTTATTGAGATCATTCCTCTCTTTCTAAAGATTTTTGTGTGGGCTGGAGGTTCATTCTAGCTTCATCAAAGTCTGGAGTTACAAGACGTTGCCACAGCCGTACCCTTCAGACGAGGCAGCAGCAATTTACAGCACCTGGCTGTGTGCAGGAACACATCATCATCAGTGTGTCTCATATACCAGTGGAGTAATGGACGATTCCAAAACACTCACACCTTAGCAGTCAGTGCTCAAGTCAAGCAAGTGGAATCATGTCGGATGGGAGGAGATTCTGTACAGTCCTCCTCATCGTCACTGAAGGTAACGGTCATATGCAGTCTGTTGTACTGTTGCAGCTCAAGAGCATTTTTAGTTTGAAGATGTTTTAACACTTATTGCGTGATCTTGAAAAGGTTTTTTGATTTCTTCAACATCTTTATAATTCCCCATGAATAGGTCCAAGTCCATCCTATTTACCGGCCTCTTTTAGTCCACCCCTTCACCCCTTCTTTCTCTAATATGTGAGTTGCCAGATAATACAGTGCAGTCTGTTTAAATAATAGCACATTTAGTGTGTTTCCACTATTAAGCATATTTTTTCCCATATTTTATATTCACCAAAATAATGTGCCTAAGTTTATTGGTATTTTAATTTACATGTAATCATAATAGTGCTTGCAAGGCAGAATTGTATTGATATTCCTCAAACATGGTTGGGGTCTGGTTAGGGCTTTGGTCTAAACACTTAACCCTATGTATTGAATTATGCAACTATTTAAGACTATAACACTGACATACAGACTCTTTCTTGTTGCATACAACCATTCAAAAGTACCGGTACTGTTTAATTTTTTATTTTTCACTAAAGAAATTAATACTTTTATTCCTCAAGGATGCATTAAATCAAAAGTAATAATAAATACTCTTACATTGACATTTACACTGATACATTAAAAAAGTGTTTCTGTTCTGCTGTTCTTTTGAACTTTTTTTAATCCTGAAAAAAATGTATCACAGTTTCCACAAAAAATATTCAGTAGCACAATTGTTTTTGAGCTCTAAATCAGCATATTACAATGATTCCTGGAGGAGTTCTAATTTTCAAAAACATTAAACCAACTTCAAAATATTAAAGAGTAGTATATTTGCATAATACATTTTGATTCGTCTTGTCTCACTTGAATATATGTAATGATTTGTTTGCCTTGCAAGCAAATCTAGTGTGTAGGCTTCATGTAATTTACATGATCATACACAGCAAATATTTTTACAGAGTCACAGAGTCAGTTTTAAATATTTTTTTTAATAAAATATTCAAAATATTTTACTAGTACATAAATAAAATAACATGTAAAAGTGCATGATGCATACATATATTTGTTTGTTGTCAGTCTCTCCAATTGTTTTCATGTCTCAGTTGAGGAGGATGTAGGAATTCTGTCAGTCCCTGTATTGAGGCGTGTTGGATCCTATGGGAAGGTCACAGCAGAGTTTATCTCCTAAGGCTTGACTGCTCAACCTGATTCAGATTACATCATGCTCAATGGCTCCATCGCCTTTCAGCATGGCCAAACCCTCAGCTATATCAATGTTTCCACAGTGTATGACACAGAGAAGTAAGGATGGGGTTAATAAACTTTATATATGCTATATATGCTCTCAATGGATATTGGTTGAATGGTTGAATATTATATTGTTGATGAGTGGTAGTTTTGTAGCATGTTTCATTTAATTATTATTTTTTTCTTTATTCTCTAGCCAGTGAATTTAACATCTAGACTATGACCTCACACTTCCAGATCCATAAAATCTAAAATCATAAAAAAAACAGAGAATAAAACTTCAAATACAGTATTGTGTCATTTTAGCAATGGTGTACAATGTATGTGTTTTCTAGATTAAAAAGTTTGGAGACCCCAATGGAATAGTACAGTTCACAGAACAGGACCTGATTGAGCGCATTTACAGTGAGCCTTCTGACAGCGAAGGGCCGCTCAAAATATCACTCCTTATCACACGCAGAGAGGGCATCATGGGCAACATCACGGTAGAAAAATGACCACTAATTCAATATTCAGTGTTCTATTCAAAAGTTTGTGCTTAGTTGGCCTGTAAGTTTTTTTTTTTTTTTTTTTTTTTTTACAGATTTTAAAATAGATTTAAAAAACAAACAAACAATCAAAAAGTTATTTTAAATTGTAATGGTTCACAATATTACTGTTTTACTGTATTTTCAAACAAATAAAAGTAGCTTTAGTGAGAATAATTGACTTTCACATTCTTTGCAGCGGTAGTTGTAGTATGTATAATTTTTTTTGTATTGTTTTATATGATTAAAGTTGATGTAATGTTCTATCTAGATAAGCCCAATAATTTGTTAGATTACAATCCCGGAGACGGGACGGAGAAGGTTAGGCCAGCGTTAGACTGCCATTTAGTAGCCAGGTGTGATTTATTATCTTTTGAATCAAATATGTGATTTTGTAAAACTTGTCAACCTTATGTGGGTCTGTATTGATATTTAGCGTGTGTCCACCAAAGGTGTTCTTTGTGCCGGGCTTTAACTTGAGCGATGAGCTGACGGATGTGACTCTTACTCAGTTCCCCTCCCAGAATTCAGCTGGAATCAAAGCTAGGCTGTCGTTTCTCTTTCTGAAGTGGCAGCTAATGCTGAGGTGAAATTGCATTCAACAACATTCTGACATCACCACCAGATAGCGCTCAATTATTAGATTAGCACTGGTTTGCCAGTATTGCCAATAAAAAGTTAGCAATTTTGTTTAAGTTGTATTTATATATTTAATTATTAAAAATGAAATAACTTTATATATTAATTCCTATATAATCATTTCTATATTTAATTTTAAAAACGCTTGTAGAGTTGATTGAAAATATACAGTATGTTTTGCTTATGTTAAGGTATTTTAGTTAGTACTTGTTCATTTATTTATGCATTTTTATTAAAGCATGCCTAAGTGTCGAATGAGTATTATGGAATCTCGCGTAAAATGGTCGCATCGCACTCCGAAAAATCAAAAGACAATATAAAACGTATGTTAGACTTTTGTTACAGTTTTAAACCTGTCAAAATTAATAATAAATAAATAAATAAATAAATTATACTCTACCTTTTCCCCTTTCTTCACATTATAGTGACCACAATTTGTGGATTTAATTATTCTGAAAATGCAAAAAATAAAAAAAATTAATAATATTAATTTAATGCATCATTATAACAGACATAATCTATAATATACTATAATTAATTAAATTAAATGATCAAATAATTATTAATAATTAAATTATTTATTTTTGTACTGTAGGTTGGATTTGCTTCTGTGGCCCTGCGTGTCTCAGATATACAGTAGAGTGGCCAGTGTGAGGCGCTGGTGACACGAACAGGTTTATATGGAAACACAACTGTCCAACGGAGCTCGGGCTTTCCTCCTGGCCAAACTCCAGACTACCCATAGTAACCTTCAAAGCCACAAGCTTCAGTCTTCAGGTCTACAGGGATGCTAGTACAGCATCAGCTATCTCTGTGAAGTACTACATGCAGGTGAAATTCATTTAAAAAAGGAAGCATGTCCCAAGATAACAAGAAATATTAATTATTATTCAATATTATACAACATTTAGAAGCAAAGGGGAATAGAGAATACATACACAGTACAAACTCAGCAAACTCAGAACATGTTAATAATCAAAGAGCAGCAACATGTCCATCTACCACTACCCAGCCTACACCCATCTCTGACCCTATTACATAATGTGACCACATTAGAGATTAGAGGACTGAGATGATGTCATATTCATGAGCTAAGATGATGAATGTAGAGAAGATAAGAGCTGTGAACAATTAGCCCACTGAGTTCCCAGCAGATACTTCAAAGGCAATAGTGCATAATGGATCTGGAAAAGTAGAATTTGACATGTCAAAAATGGTTTCATGTCCAAAATACATCAGTCTGTGGGAATTGTTTTGCCCTTTTTGTCCCCCTGGCACACCCTTTCCTTTCCTTAATTTTTCAGTTTTCCTTGCCTACTGTTTTACTTTAAGGCAAAAGGAAATACTTTCAATTCCTGGTATGTTATTTACACACTTCAAAGGAAAAAAACTGAACATATATAATTTCTCTGTAAGTTTAAAATCATTTCAAAATTTTAACTGTCCACCTCCATCAACCTCTTGCTATATGTTTAGTTACTTTAAACGTTCTCAGAAAACTGATTTTTTTGTGTGTAAATATCAAAGTATTAACTGTGTTTTGTGTTATCTGCTCTCACAGGAGCTTCAGAAAGCAGAGTTTTTTGGACCCACTCTGATCTGGCCTGCCGTGGCAGTTCAGGACTTTGTCATGGCAGAGGGCACGCTGACTTTGGAGACTGGAGAGAAAAGTGCTGGTCTGGACATGGCCCTCACACCGAACAGCGGTTCCTCCAACCCAACACCCAACGGATCTGCGTGGCTCTCTCTGATGCCACTGAAGGTGCACAGGTTCACCCAGAATTCGGTGTGGCTAACATCACCCTGGTTTCGGACTCAGGCAGTGTGGGTCCTACAGGAAAAGTTACATCAGCCACTGGATGAGACCATCATCAGTCGGGTCCTGCAATGGCTTATCAATAAAGTTAGTAAGGACATCATGCCAGAGCAGCTAACTGCAGTGTTAGATGCACTAAGCAAGGTAAGCAAATGAGGAAACATTACAAAAAATGTCTCCTAAAGTTAGCGCAATCTGAATAAAAAAAATAAATAACAAAATCCTTTTGAGGATGCTCTCAGAAGGAAAGTTGACTAAATAATTGCTTCACTCTATTTTAGGATTGAGCACTTTGAGCTAATAAAAATTATTAAAACCCTATTTAAAAAACAAAACAAAAAAACAAAAGCCAATTTAAAAAACAAAAACAACAACAACAACAACAACAACAAAAAATAGTAATAAAACATTCCTATTTAGGTAGCAAGGTAAGCATGTCAAGGTTGTGGACCAAGAAGGTATAAAATAACATTTTATTGCACTAACACTCCTTTATTTCCAAACGTTGATATGTAGACTAACATGTATACTAAAAGATTTGGGGGTCAGTAAATTTGTTTTATTTTATTATTTAATTTTTTTAATAAATTCATACTTTTATTTCTGTAGGGTGCATAAAATAGTTTCAAGTAGACAGTGAAAACATTTATAATGTTGTAAAAGATTTCGGTTTGAAATAAATGCTGTTATTTTGAACATTCTATTCATAAAAGAATCCAGAAAAAAATAGCAGTTTCCACAAAAGAAAGGGGCATAACTGTTTTCAACATTGCTAATAATGTGAAATGCTTCTGGAGCACTAAATCAGCATATTAAAATGATTTCTGAAGGATCATGTGACACTGGAGACTGGAGTAATTGCTGTTTTAAATTGTAATTTTTACTGGATTTTTTATCAAATAAATGCACCCTTCGTGAGCCACTAGAGACTTCTCTCAAAAACAACAACAACAAAAAAGACCCAAACGTTTTTTGAACATTCGTGTATGCTTATTTAGTGAATGATAAACATGTTTATCAGGTTATAGAGAGGTGAGAATTTATTTAAAGTTAGTCGGATCTTGAGCATTTTTTTAAAACAGTTTTTCAGGAAATCCAGCTGTTCTGCATTCTGTCTAAAAACAATGAGGGGCCACATAATGGCCCCCAGAGTTCAATTAAAACAGCTTTCCTTACAATGCTTTTTTGTTCCTCAAGTTCCTAGAAATCTTTTATCTAGGGAGTACAATGCTTTTATGTGCAGCCACAAGGCTCCAATGTGTGAAAAAATCTCTAGTCTTGGAAACAAAGCTTTGTCTTTTCAGTCAGTCTGTACCATTTTATTACTGGTACTGTAACAGTAAAACCCAGATTACTTCACGCTATTAGTACTACAGTCTAAGCAAATCAAGGTTTCTGAGATTTAAACACGGGTGTGTTTTAATTTCTCTTTTCACATTAAATAACTGAAAGTACAATGTCACAGAGTTGCTAAGTAGTGGTTGACTACTGCTAATACTTGCATTTTTTTGTTGGCAACAAATTTTGACAAGAACAACCCCAAAGGTGCAGTCACATTAGACCATTTTGTCAAAATGTTTGCTGGCAAAAATTGGCAAATTTCTATTATCAGTAGTGTAGAATAGAATGAAGCACTGCTCACACAGAATTCCTTTTCAAACCGAGCAGCTTTCTGTTCATTGTGGCAAATTCACATAACCATCTTGAACATGAACGAAATCTTCAAGATGTCTTCAAAATTTCACAAAGCATTGGTAAATGTGATTGCACCTTACTGACCACCCTATAGCACCCACAACACCAAAGCATTAAGGCAGTGCCACACACATTTTCTAAATGTGATTCTAAAATTGATGTACAGTAGTACTATTGTAATGGAGTTTTCAGACTTTTTAAAATTAGCCTAAACTCACTTCACAGATTCTGAAAGAACACAAAAGCCAGTGCATTAAATGACAAGGTGTTTCACTGTATCCCTCAGTACATCAGTGCTCAACACAAATTGTTGTGCTTGTTGTAGACAGTTTCACAAATGTGTATGTAGCTTTTGCCCACTAAGCTCAAGCCAGTGTCCAGCAGATGACACTGTTGAGTTGGAAATTTTAAGTTGTCTCCCAGTGTGTAATTGGGATCATGTATGGGATCACAAATCATGCATGTGGCTTCCTTTGGATAGGGCATTTATAGTGATTCTAATATTTTATTTGCACTTGGAATTGGGAAACTGACTACAACTTATGGTGCTTTTAATAGCTGAATTCACTCCGTATATGTCTGTGTTTGCACAGGTTTTCTCAGTCAGTCTTCATGGCAGAGCCTCTAAACCTCTTGCTGACGGTCAAGGGGTTGTTTACCGCATACATAACTCCTGATTGACGTGGGAAATCTCTCCAATCTCTGTGCCTCCTCTGGAATCAGGCTGCTGAGAGTTAATTACAAAACACAAACACATACATCTAGTTATTAAGGTGTTCCATGGCACAACTTTAGTTGCTTACAAAGTTAGGAGCTCCTTTAGTGTTTCCGAACATACCACAAACAATACATTCTGAAAACACATTTGGGATTACATGCCTAAAAAATAATAATAATAAATACTCATCCAAATGAAATAAACAGACCATCTGGCGGTAAAGCTTTGACCTTGTCCATGTATTTAGTTTTTTATTTTGCATTTCTTTCGAAAAATAGTATACATTATTATACAATTATTGTGATTTTTTTTGGCACAGAAATTACATACTTCACCTGTTGTTTTAGTTTTAATTTTGTGTTTTCTTTTCGTTGTTTAGATTTGTTTTTGTGTGTTTTGTTTGGTTTTGTGTTTTTAAACTTAAAAAAGAGACCGTTTGTTTTGCTTTTGTTTCTTTTTGTTTTGTTTTATTTTTAATATTGTGTTCTTTTCTTTTTTTTATTTAGTTTTGTTTTTGTGTGTTTTGTTTGGTTTGTGTTTTGTTCTTAGTTTTGTATTATTATTATTATTATTATTATTATATATTGTTATGTGAAAATATGTGGCCTGTCGTGATCATTCTGCTATGATTTCTCCTGTCCAGCTGGCTGTCTGACAGTCAGTTCTGCCATGTGGTGGACAACAGCCAGAATTTATTGGAGTGTGCTTGTACGGATCTCTCCGTCTACACAGCATATGTAAAGACAGGTAGTTTGGCTTCATTCATTGAGGCCTTCTATGCTGCTGGCTTCATTTGTATCTCAGGTAACTCATTACTGTCTATATGATTGTGGGGTTACAAATCCCGCCAAGAATCTTCCATTACTTGTGTCATCGGGACTATGTACAGTATGTATCTGTCTTTCACCCCCGGTGTTTGCCTTGGCCATTGTGTCTCATGTGCTGTGCTCTAGATTCCTAATGTTCGCTGCCAAACTCCTCACAAACATGGTGGCCTGCTTAGGTAAGACCTAACTTAAACAGAAATGTAGTCCACCAGTTAAATAGCAATGGCAAACAGCATGCCTATTCTAGTAAACACAAAACCTGCATGTAAATTCATTCTGGTTTAAGATGCTCTAATTGTTCACTGCAACTTCCTATAATGTATAAATAAACTTTTCTGGTGTATGTTACATAAGTATCATGCAGTAACTGATAATGTGATGGTGAGGCTGAAATCTTATAATCTGTGCTTGGGAATCAGTATCAGGATTCTAGGACGCTGCTCCAAAGAAATGTGATACAGTTATGATGTCAACATGACGCTTTTGCTGCGTAATGTGGCATAGTTTACCGTAAGGATGTTTGCTTCATCTTTGAGCAATTGTTAGGTACAGTGTTATGTTGCTGAGTCCCAGGAGTTGTGGTAAACTTAGAAAAAAAGCTGAAAGTGGATGTTTTGTGCGTGCTTTGAATGACATGTCAAGGTGGTGGTGAAAAAGTATTATGCATTACATTGCTTTCTTCTGCCTGTGCAACAGTGACATTGTACTGTGACCTGAATAGACAAAGTCGGTTTCAGAAACTGCTGCATGAGTCATGTCTCTTGAAAACACTGATTTAAAGTAGATAACTCTCAGGTGTTGAAGGTGTCTTATTGCATGTATACCTTTTGAACCAAGCACATCGGGAAACTCAAGAACTTTAAGAACTCATAACATTTTCGAAGAAATATTTCATTGCAGCTTGGGCGAACACTTCCAAATGGGCTTGTGTGTTAAGACCTGACAACCGAACTATCCCTACGCACCCATCCCTCTACAAAGAAGAGGGGGGTCATTTAGTCAGAGGTCTGATACCTGTGGACTGGAGTGGGAATTTTCCACTGGTCCTGCTCACTTATAGCAAAAGAAGAAAACAAACATGGCTCTACTTAACAGGGTCACTCGCATTTCTGTCATCAGTTAATTGTTTCACTTTTCTTTACCTCAACAGTATTGAATGGAAAAATCCAGTCTGGCCATCCCAAGAAGTCATGCGTCATACAGGTTCGGTACCGACAACAGCTTGGCTCATGTTTTGTCAAAGGATGTTAAAACGTTATAAGATAAATATCCTCTAGACATGTGCGTCACTGAGATGTCTCTGAAAGAGTGTATCATCTGGATGTTAATGTGTGCTATTTAAAGTGTTATTTTTTTATAAACATCTGATAAACATCTTTAAAAGAGTATTTGCACACAATCTAAATCAAAAATGCAACAGAACATCTTCCATATGTCAGTCTAACATCTGATAGGTTTTTGCGGCATGTTGCAAATACTTTAAACAAACACTTCCAGATTAAATATGGAGTACCCAACACAAAAATCTGAATTCGGTCACTCACTCTCATTTCATAGCTGTATGACTTTCTGTCTTATGAAATAATAATATCAGTTTTGTATATTCATTGCAAATTATATTGTCACAATAACAATAGCTACCATAACAACATAACATAATAGACATTTCAGTCTACACTCTTTCTGTAATTTTAACCTTTTTAAATCATTGATTGACATTTGACTTCAGAATTCACTTATACAAGTTTTGATAGATGATAAAACTTTTTTTTTTTCACTTTTGATAGTGAAAAATACAGAATAAGAAAATGTATTGTGATGCCCTCTTAAAGGGGTCATTTGATGTTGCTAAAAAGAACATTATTTTGTGTATTTGGTGTTATGAAATGTGTTTATGCGGTTTAAGGTAAAAAAAAAACCATTATTTTCCACATACTGTACATTATTGTTTTTCCTCAATGCCCCGCCTTTCTGAAACGCATCGTTTTATACAAAGCTGATCAGTCTGAAAAGCAAGGCGTCCTCTGATTGGCCAGCTATCAAGTGCTTTGTGATTGGCCAAATGCCTCAAGTGTATAACGAAAAATGTTATGCCTCTTAACATACTGTGATGCGTATCCCAGTCAGAACATCGACGCCACAAGACAAAAACATATAAAACTCATTACATACGAGCCATTTGTTGCATCCAGTGAGGACATAATTACGGATTATAATGACTTATACTGTGTTTTTATACGTTGTGTTGCAATGCGCCACGTAAACATAAAACCATGTTTGCATTTGGGATCGGAGAAACGGCAAACAACAAGCGCTACTCTACACCAGTGGTCCTCAATTCCAGTCCTCGCGGCCCCCAGCCCTGCATATTTTGCATGTCTCTCTTTGTTAACACACCTAATTCCAATAATCAGCTCATTAGAAGTGAGCTCTGTGTATGAACCGTGGTCCCTATACAAATCTGTTGAAGTTTACCTCAAGTCGGAACACTCATTCACAGATTTGCGCTGCACAATGTCTTCACAAATGGATAATGTGACATCATATACCTCTGTAAATAAATACAATTTAAATTCATGTCTCGCACACTTCAATGCACTTTGAATGGAACATATACATTTGCTTCAAACTGGAATCATGGCGGAATACCCTGAGATGTCCACTTCGCAGGGCACTTACGGTCGAATAGAACAAACGTCTGAAGCCATAAGAGAAACATACAAAATGTGCAGAGCAGGGGTGCGAGGAATGAAATTGAGAACTGCTGCTCTACACCGCTCAAAACTTGTGTTTGAATCATCAGTGGCAAATCCTTTACATATGTAAACGTACTTACAGACTGTGAGCCAGAACAGCCAGCATTGTAGTCTTCTCTCCCATGATCAGGAAACAGTCCTCCATAAAATGTGCTGCACACTAAATATTTGGGTTCTAAACTGTTCTGGAACAGTGTTGTAAATACAACTTAACCACTGATTCCTAGTTGTGTCCTCTGTTGGAAGGCCAAACAAAGTAGTTTCGCTTTCACAACGAAACAGCTTCTCCACGATATGGCAGCAGCAGCAACAGCAAGAATCAAAGGTTACGCCTTCTTTCTTCGCGTGAAAATTTGGGTGGTGTTATGCAAATCTTCCCACATCATGACATAGACAAGTGGGGGTGTGTTTAAATTTTATAAAGAATATCTCTTTGGATTTGAGACTTTAGTCTTTGCAGCTTTACAGATCTGTTTTATGCACCAAGAGCTTGTAACACTCCAAAGACAAAGGAAAACTGGAAATTGCATCATGTAACCCCTTTCAAACATTTGATTTTATGCGTTTATCAGACGCTTTTATCCAAAGCGACTTATAGTGCATTCAGACTAACATTTTTTTACCTAACATGTTTTCCCTGGGAATCGAACCCACAACCTTTTTGCGCTGCTAACACAATGCTCGACCACTAAGCCACAGGAACATATTTAACACCTTCAGCCAAAGTTTTC
Source organism: Carassius carassius (assembly GCF_963082965.1). NCBI lineage: Eukaryota > Metazoa > Chordata > Actinopteri > Cypriniformes > Cyprinidae > Carassius > Carassius carassius. The sequence goes on along the minus strand of NC_081758.1, from coordinate 18,393,289 downwards.
AAAGTACTCAAATTGACTACCTGCATGACAGCTTGTAGGTGAGACAGGTCGACAACTAAAGACTGTAGTTAGTGGAAATTTACCCAGACTAGCCAAAATGTATGTGCAGATTGGGCTGTTCTTATGAGCAGCAATAACACACATTTAGCAAAGTTAATCATCTATCTAGCCGCAGCAATAAAAGGCTTTTTGGGAAGGTGGCCTTTAGATTCACATGCATGCGGCTCATGTGTGAAATGTGCACAAACACATATGGAGACGCTGACACACATGGCCACCCGTGCAGTGGAAGTATTGTCACAAACAGACAATAGAGAAGATTTAATGAATATAGTTTTCCATATGAAATTAAATCAATTGATTGTCCCATAATGAAGTGATAGAGGTCAGGGTATCCCAAAATAAGTTACGCTCATGTCAGCTCAGCTCTGAGAATTGAGATCCACCAATATCTTATTTATCTGAAGGTTGGTTTATTAGGTTCACTTAACGTACACTGTGTCATGTGGAGCATGCAGTCTCTTTCTGCAGCTATTCCTTGCCAGCTCAGTGTGTCATTTGTCTGGTTTTGCAGTACTAGGTGATACAATTAAGTCTCAAATATATATAACCAGTCTTAGTTTTGTGTTCCACCCTCTCTTCTTTGCAAGTATAATTAAACAATTTTCTGATTGTACACCCATGATAATGTATACTGTAGCTCAAAAGAAGTATCCCCGTGATAAGCTGAATGTTTATTTCCACAAAAGGACCGTACATTTTTCCTTTTGACATTTGTTATGATTACATTTGTTTGGAAATGGAGATGGAAAAGCTGAGTGTGTCATGATTTGCGTATGTTATGAGGCTGCACTAGCAATAATTGTTGGAGTTGCACAGATGTCTGAGGTAACAATGAGCTAATGCTATGAAATTCCTAGGAAGACTTTTCAGAGTAATATGATTTGTTAAGTGAATCCAATCCAGGTGGACAAAATGACTCATGACTCATGATGTTTTGTTCTTGAGTATTACTATTTTATTGTCCCTGACATAGTGTTTTATTGACGTAGTGATAGCTGACATATAGTTTAATCCACAGTATCCACTTTCTAAATTGAAAATAAGGAAATGGGGAAAATATTGTGTGTATTCTTTAGTTGCCTCAACATGTATTTACATTATTTTGGAAAGATTTTTAAAATTACGTTTAAAGCTATCTAAACAAACAGGACTTCACGATATATTCAAGCATGTATCATATACCAAAAGTTCGATTTTTTAAATATTTTTGAAAGAAATAACGGTTTCCTATTTTAATATAATTTAAAATGCAGTTTATTCATGTGATGGCAAAGCTGAATTTCCAGCAGCCATTACTTCAGTGTCACATGATCCTTTACAAATCATTCAGGAATGCTGAACTGTTGCTCAAGAAACTTAGAATAAATGTTTAAAACAGTTGTGTTGCTTAATATTTTTGTAGAAACTGTTATACTTCTCTTTATTCAGATTATTTGATGAATTAAAAAAAAAATAGAAATCTTATATTATAAATGTCTGTGTTAGACATTAATAGAGCTATTAATAGAGACTGGATGCAAATAATTAGTAATAAGCTCCTCAATGAATACAGTGAGTTTTGTTAATGTAACTGTGATGAATGTTTTAAGACTTCAAGAGTTTACTTTCAGCTAGTTGTGGGAGCTGCATTTGAGACTGAATGTCCATTCAGTGTAAATCAATATGCGGGAAAGTGACGCTCATGTTCTGACTGACGTCAAAATGTCTGGGAGAGCACAGCAATGCCTGTGAGAAAGTCGAGCAAAAGGAAGCAAATCTCTGGGCTTCTCAAAACTCCCCTCTGCCCTCTTCCTGCAGTGTTTTAGGTGTGTGTGTGTGTGTGTGTGTGTGTGTGTTTGCTACTTCTTACAAACACTGAAATACACACAAAATTATAAATGCACACATGCATACTTGCACTGCTTAGTGAATCTAAAAAGTCTCATGGCCCCACGAGGCAATCAGATTACAAAAGAAGGCAAAAGGGGGTGTCCGAGAGGCCAGAGTTCTCCCCCTCTAATTAAATTGGACCCATGTCTGTTAATTTGCTTGAATGACAAGAAAGGACATGATTGTTCAGACCAACAGTGCATCTCTTTCACAAAGTCTACTTCAAACTGGATTGAGGTCTAGATGCAAGCTCCTGGAGAACAAGGCAAATTGGATGCATGCCGGGCTGCATTTCATGTGCTAAGGGTCAAGGCCTCTTTCCAGAGAGACACACGACTGCTGGGTAGTTACCACTAAACTTTGGTGCATATTAACGCATCCTATGCCAATCACAATGTTGGGCCAATTACAATGCATTGGGTCAGTTGGCCAATCAGAGCAGATTGCGCTTGTCAGAAGGAGGTACTTTGTAGAAAACAATGCGTTTGAGAGAGGCAGGGCATAGAGGACCTACAATAATGTACAGTATTTGAAAAATAAAATGTTTTTGAACATTAAAGCATGTCAACGTATTCTATGTATTTTAAACCAAATACACAAAATAATGATCTTTAAAAAAGCATCAAATGACCCCTTTAAAACAGGTGAAAAATCACATTAAAGGGCCCAATGTAGGGGCGTAGATTACGCGGGGGACGTGTATATATTTAAAATATATTTACTAGCCTATATTTAAAATTATATTATTAAAATAGCTGTTATCTATTTGAATATATTTAAAAATGTTATTTATTGAGATTTCAAAACTGATTTATTTTGCATCATAACTCCAGTCACACGATCCTTCAGAAATAATTCTGATATACTGATTTGCTGCTAAAAAAAAGAAAAAAAAATATTATTATGATAATGTTGAAAACAGCTGAGTAGAATTTTTTCAGGTTTCTTTGATGAATAAATAGTTCAGAAGAGCAGCATTAATCTGAAATAGAAATCTCTTGTAAAATGATGTCTTTATCATCACTTTTGATCAATTTAAATAATCCATGATAAATAAAAGTATTAATTTCTATAATTTATTTAACAAAAAAAAAATATATATATATACAATATATTAAGCTTTTGAATGATATGGTGTATAATGTTGCGAAAGCTTTTTATTTCACATGAATGCTGATCTGTGGATCCTTCTATTCATCAAAGAATGCTGAAACAAATGTTCTCATCTATTTTAAATATTGATAATCAGCAAATCCGCATATTAAGAATGATTTCTGATTAATGTGACACTGACGACTGGAGGAATGATGCTGAAAATTCACCTTTGATCACATGAATACATTACATTTAAAATATACTAAGATAGAAAGCAGTTATTTTAAATAGTATACATATTTAACAATATTACTGCTTTTGCTGTACTTTGGATCAAATAAAGGCAGACTTGGTGAGCAGAAGAGACTTCTTTCAAAACATTAAAAATCTTACTGTTAAAAAACTTTTGACTATTAGGCCATATAGATTACAGAAATGTTAAATCGTAATGAAATTACACACACACACACACACACACACACGTGTGTGTGTGTGTGTGTGTGTGTGTGTGTGCGTGCGTGTGTGTGATTTCTGTCTGTCACAGTGTTTGGTTTGTCTTCCCTGGGTAACCACTAGATATCCTCCTCCCCCATGGTGTCTGTCACTTTCTGAACTACATTCCCCACGATCCTTGTTTCTTCATTGCACTCAGCTGTCCCTGGTCCTTAATCATTGCACTCAGTCAATTCCTCATTAGCATTGTCATTTCCCTGTGTATATGTACCCTGTCCGTTTTAGTATGTGTTACGGAGTCCTTGTATTTAACATGCCACTTCTAAATTCTGTTTTTTTTTTACCCGTTTAGTTTTTGTACCTGTTTGATTTCTAATTGCCTCCTTGGTTTTGACCCCTGCCTGGACTGGAGATTGGTATAACGATTTTCCCCTATTAAAACTTGCTGCAATTGGATCTACTTTTCCTCTTTCTTGCGTGGATCGTGACAGAAGGACTCCGTCATGCTAAGATCCAGCGGTGTGGGATTTCGTATACGTTCCCCAGCCACCATAGATACTTTCTAACCTAACCACTCTCCGTCAAAAGGGAAGTGAGGTGGGGGGCTTGGCGCAAATGTTTTGGACAATGGCAGTGGGGATGGGGTATAACGATGAGGCCCTGAAGGACCTTTTCAACGACTGCCTGGATGACCCTTTACCTGGGTGGGAGATGAAGGGGCTGGAGATACTGGACTTTTGGGGGTTCACCAGTTACCTACAGCATCGATCTCAGTGGGATGACTCAGCCACACCTGTCTCTCTCGGTGGGATGGCAGACTCTAGACCGGGGTCTACAGACAGTAGGACCGCCAGCCCACCACCACTGCACAAGGTGGTCGCCAGCCCAGCGCCACCGCGCAAGATGGCAGCCGGCCCAGCGCCACAGCCCAAGATGGCCGCTGGCCCAGCGCCACTGCCCCATAGAGTCGAGTCAGGTTCCCGTTGCCTCCCCAACCCCCCCCAGAGTCGGGGCAATTCACCATTGACACTCCAGAGTCGGGGCAAGTCAACTTTGACACTCCAGAGTCAGGGAAAGTCACCGTTGACACTCCAGAGTCGGGTCAAGTCACCGTTGACACTCCAGAGTCAGGGAAAGTCACCGTTGACACTCCAGAGTCGGGTTAAGTCACCGTTGACACTCATGAGTTAAGCACTACCACAGTTAGACCTCAGGAGTCAAGTCACTGGTGATCTTCAAGGACAGAGTCAAGTCACCAATGATCTTCATGGGCAAAGGCAAGTCACCATTGATCTTCATGAGCAAATGCAAGTCATCATTGATCTTCATGAGCAAATGCAAGTCATCATTGATCTTCATGAGCAGAGTCAGGTCACCAGTGATCTTCATGAGCAGAGTCAGGTCACCAATGATCCTCATGAGCAGAGTCAGGTCACCAATGATCTTTATGAGCAGAGTCAAGTCACCATTGATCTTCCTGAATCCAGTCTAAACTCTGCGGAACTACCAGAGCTTCTCCACATCTCTGCTGAACTACCAGAGCCTCTCCACGTCTCAGCCAAACTCTCTGAGTGCTCGACTGATCCTGTCGTGGCCACGGAGGCCACCCTTAACTTGTTCATGTTCTCTGTTTCTGACTTGCCTATCCAGACTTGCTCTCATGTATCATCGATCCCACTATGGTGGTCTTCTGCGCCGCCCTGGTGGGCTTCTGTCTCGACCGCACGGCTGTGGTGGTCTTCTGCGCCGCCCTGGTGGGCTTCTGTCTCGACTGCACGGTTGTTGTGGTCTTCTGCGCCGCCCTGGTGGGCTTCTGTTTCGACCGCACGATGTGGTGGTCTTTTGCGCCGCCCTGGTGGGCTTCTGTCTCGACCGAACGGTTGTGGTGGTCTTCTGCGCCGCCCTGGTGGGCTTCTGTTTCAACCGCACGGATGTGGTGGTCTTCTGCACCGCCCTGGTGGGTTTCTGACTCAACCGCATGGCTCCAATTCCACCTTGCTCCACTCTGGATTACTGCCCTGTCGGTCCGGCCCTGGGCCACTGAACTTTCTATCCTTCCTGGACTTGTGTTTTGTTGTTATTTTGTTTTTTGCCCTTTTCTCTATGTTCCCCTCTATGAACATGACCCTCCGTCCCTCCCCCTGAGCCTCCACCAGTCCACCTACCTCCTGGTCTCCTTGTTGTTGTTGTTTTTTTTTCCCACTTCCTGTCCCTGTTCCCTTCTATAGACCTGGCCCTCCATCCCTCCCCCTTATCCTCCACCAGTCCACCTCCCGCCTGGACTCTTGTTTTGTCGGTCATGTCTTGAAGCGTCTGGTAGCCGCTCCGTAGAGAGGGGGTTATGTCACAGTGTCTGGTTTGTGTTCCCTGGGTAACCACTAGATGTCCTCCTTCCCCACGGTGTCTGTCACTTTCTGAACTACATTCCCCACGATCCTTGTTTCTTCATTGCACTCAGCTGTCCCTGGTCACTAATCATTGCACTCAGTCAATTCCTCATTAGCATTGTCATTTCCCTGTGTATATATACCCTGTCTGTTTTAGTATGTGTTACGGAGTCCTTTTATTTATCATGCCACTTCTGAGTTCTGTTTTTACCCGTTTAGTTTTTGTACCTGTTTGATTTCTAATTGCCTCCTTGGTTTTGACCCCTGCCTGGACTGGAGATTGGTATAACTATTTTCCCCTATTAAAACTTGCTGCAATTGAATCTACTTTTCCTCTTTCTTGTGTGGATCGTGACACTATCCCCCTCACTTCTGAAAAGATGGCTACGCCCCTGGCCCAATGTCACAGAGACTTGGAGAAACAAGAACACCCTGGCAGCCTCATAGCAACATGCATAAAACCACTCACAAAATCTGAGCAACCACAGCAGCAGCCACAACATCCTAGCATTGTGCTGGTCAGTGTTGTTTGGGAAAACCAGTGTTTTGTCATTTCAGCTCCCTTGTTTTGTTGTTTAAAGGTTGAAAAAAGATAAATCCCTGGTTGAACGAAACAAACCAAATTTGTAGTTTACAGAAGTTTATCAAGATGTATTCAAAATAAACTACACTACTGTTCAAAAGTTTGGGGGTCTAATTTACAGTATAATGTTACAGAAGATTTATATTTCAATTTAATGCTGTTCTTTTGAGCTTTCTAATTAATTAAAAAAATCCTGGAAAGTATGTATTATGGTTTCCATAAAAAAAATTAAGCAGCAAAATTGTTTTCAATGTTGATATCAAGGTCCTTGAGCACCAGATCAGGATATTTTTAATGATTACTGTAGCATCGTGTAAATTCAGCAATGCCATCGCAAGAATAATAAAGTTATATTACAATTTAAGAGTACATATGAGATAAGCTTTGTATTGAATTTCCCCTTTTTCCCTTTTCAGCTTCTTCTCCACAGCCCTTTGCAGTTAATTCAGTGCAAACCAGTGCCCTATATTGGACTTTGTTGATCATTTCTTTTCGTTTAATTGGTGATTTATTCACACAGAACCAAAGCCTAAAAATTAATTTTACCTAAAACTTTAAAACCATTATACTGCTGTTTCCTTCAGGACCTTCAAACTTTCAGCATATTGATTGTGCATATGTCAGTTATAATTTAGTTTTATTGGTGATCTTAACACTACTACAGTTTTGTCTGCTTTCCATGTTGTTTTTCCTCAGAGCATTTGTTTGAGAGCAAATAGTGCATGTTTTGAGATGTCATCATCTGGTGCATATTTTGTTTAGAATGTGTGCTTAGATTATGTCTTCCTGGAAACTTTGGCCAATGGTTCTCTTTTTTTTTCCCCAGCAGTGGGATAAGCTACCCAGTGATGACCCCAAATGACCAGGCCTTGAACACTTTATTTCCTACCAAAAAAGCACTGTAAACAGAGGCAGAGAGTTGGCCTGACCTTTAACACAGTTCTCAACAGCATTAACACAGTTCTCATACAGACAGCAGACCAATGTAGCCTTTTTGGCACACCACTAACCGAAATGTATAACAAATTATGTTTTAAAAAATGAAAAAAAAAGGTTTCCTTTATTTATTTATGTTTATTTTTTGAGAGGAACCACAGTACATATCAATCATTCACATTATAAAGTCTACCATAGTCTGATACTATTTCTTTACTATTTAATACTTTTTAGAGAAATTAACAGTATTGCAGAATATTAAAAGTGAGCACAATAAAATATTGCTGTTTGCAGTTGTGGCTGCTTTTTGCTACGCAGAATCCTCCAGTTTTGTACTTACTGTGGCTAATTTGCATTTTTTTTCTTCTACCAGCTTTATGTTTTGTCTTAGTGTTTAAGTCCTGCCTGTCAAACTAGCTCTTAATGCAGTTCAGATTTGGCAGGCGACCAGGACCGTCCTATCAGCGCAGGTCAGTCAGCACAGTTCCTGGATAACCTCTGGACTCTAGGAGCCTGCCTGCTCTATTTTTGGATACCTGGGAAGCACAGTTCATTTGGCCTGAACTTTGGAGTGTGAGACAGGGCAACGCTTGACATGATGAGCTGCCTTTTTGTTTGTTTGTTGACTTTGGAAAGAATGAGGGCTAGTCACTCGTGCCCATGTGAAAATGCATCATATTGCTTTCTATCATGCAGAGCTATTCATTTAGAAGCTCAGTTTGAGAATGACTTTTTCAGCCTTGAGGGATCAACATGTATGATGTGCTGCATCCAAACTGGAAGTTGACCGGTCTAGATTAGCATTTCCACACAGCAAAAAGTTGTGTACACAATACAAGGACAGAACCCAGAACACTGAAACCAACAACCAAAGGCCATTGTGCATGTTCCAGAATAGATAGAGGGACCAGGCTTCTGTCATTTTCCAAGAAACTTCAGGATGTACCATCAGATAAGTGAGGAAGGAAACCATCAACAGCCATTTCATTAAACTTCAGGCCTATTTTAGGTTCTTTTGTTCGTGCTCTTTGACTGCGTGACTGTGTGCAGTATGCATGGTAATGTGGCCAAAACAAACTCTCAACACTCTTTATTCTTATGATAAACTGACTAAAAATGAATGTTCAGTGCTGGAACTGTAAACCACTGGTCTTCCTAGAAGTTGTGGTGTTGTATTGTGGCTGTAGGGGTCACTATAGCTCCATTCTGAAACCAAAATGATCTATAGGATATGAAAATTCCATAATAAATTCCCCCCATTTAACCCCGGGGTCATGTATCATATGTATGTGTAATCTAATATAAATGCATGTAAATATGCATTAAGTGCTCCACTTTTCACATTAACGTAAATTAATTAGGATATGAGCAAGTAAAAACTGGAAAAAACAACCTCAGAGAAAACAGCACACAAGCAGAGATGTATAGTAACGAAGTAGAACTACTTCACTACTGTACTTAAGTACTAAAAGGCGGTATCTGTACTTTACTAGAGTATTATTTTTTTTTCTCCTACTTCCACTTTTACTTCAGTACATATTTTCGATGAGTTTAATACTTTTACTCCGATATTTTTTTATGTGCTGCATCGTTACTCGTTACAATTATAAAAATGTTACGAATCATTCCATTACAAACAGAACTGTAGCTGGCAGGTTTGATTAAGCTGGCACATCATTGAGCGAATCAAGCGATTAAGAAGACTGCGCGTGCTGACTGAACTGCTGTGAAGAGAGAGATGAACACCGAGCCGAGCCAGATAATGACTCGTTCACGAGTCAAGAACCGGTTGCATCGGTTTTCGAATCACCAGTAGTTCTTTCTGACAGTTCGATTCAATAAACCAGTTGAAGAAAACAGTTCACCGGTTCTTTTGCGCTCGACGTAATGGCGTCATTGGCGTTGACTGCAAGCCTTCGGTGTACCCGCGCTCATAACACTAGCACAGAATCGGTTCAGAATCAATCACCAAAAGAATCAGTTCGGTTCAGAAGCTCTGTGTGTCGGTTTGCTTTCACGCTGAATCACACATGCGCAGTATCATCAGCTTCTCGGTTCTCGAATCGGACACGTCTGACAGAAACGGTTCTGGACCACTGATCTATATAAGTTATATATATAGATCAGTGTTCTTGACTCGTGAACGAGTCAGTCTGTTGTTCGTTATCTGGCTCGGCTCGGTGTTCATCTTCAGTTCTCTCTTCACATCAGTTCAGTCAGTGTACTGTTTGAGTAAATGAATTACCTCGGGATATTGGTTTGTTTTAACTCAGAGGGAGTGTCAGCGACATTAAACAAGTTAACAACTTAAGTCATTTGTGGATTAATGCGTCATTTGTGGATTAATGCGAGCACCAGATGATATTGTGACAGCACAGAGCTGCAAATGTAGCTTTTTTCATTACATGAATTGGATTTAATATTTAATGTTTTACTTCTGTGATACTTTTCAGGATTATTTGAAAAGAAAGTAAAAAAAAAATAAAAATAGTTTGTAACATTATAAATGCCTTTACTGCTACTTTTAATGAATTGAATACATCCTTGTATGCATATATTAAAATCCATATACTGACCCTATTTGACAATATATATATATTGTTTTTAAAATTAAATATTGCATTGTTACCCTATACAAGTTAATCAATGGTAAGAAAAAACGTCTCAGGTTACGAATGTAACCATGGTTCCCTGAGAGGGAACGAGACACTGCGTCCTCTAGGGGTCGCTTTGGGGAACACCTCGTCGTGACCCGTGTCTGAAGCATACTTTGAAAAATGCCAACGTGTTAGCCAGCGACAGCCTCTGACGTCACTACCGGCCCGACTATAAATACGCGCCCGTAGGACCCGTCACTTATCTTCTTCGTGAAGCTCGCGTCCGAAGCATGGCAGGGAGCTAGAGGACGCAGTGTCTCGTTCCCTCTCAGGGAACCATGGTTACATTCGTAACCTAAGACGTTCCCTGTCAAGGGAACTTCGAACTGCGTCCTCTAGGGGTCGCTTTGGGGAACAGTATACCCACGCCGCCATGCTGAGGGGAGTACAGGCCAGAATCATGGCAAACACTAAGTACCAACTCTACCATTTCACTGCGAGTCGCCCCTGGGACGGTTAGACGGCTGTCCATGACATAATCCCTTACGGCCAAAGGCCTAAGCTACATACCACATTACCTGTAGGGCCTCGGCCCGGGGTAGAGCTGAAGGCTTGGAATCACAAAAGATTCCTTTAAAGGGATACGGCTAAGAACCTAGCATGTTCTTTACCAAGTCTTGCCTGTCACACAGGGGCTACCGCTAGCTTTCGCAAAAACTTGCCGAAAGAGCTGTCTCAACAGTTCTCTAGTAGCAACGCCGTGTTCTAGATAGGTATCAGAGGATACCTGGGTGGAGTGGCGCCCAAGATGAATGGGACTTTAACCGACTCAAGAAAGGGCATGAAGCAACCGCGCGAAGCCCTCACCATATAGGATTTTAGAAAGAACGCAGAGTACTAGTGTGCGAACTTACCACAGTGTGGATTTCAGAAAGTGTGCAAAGACTTCACGTGCACACTTACTATAGCATGGACTTACAAATACTGTTCTAAGGAGGGGCTCTCATGGCACTCTGTTAGAACAGCTCATAGATGGAATGGCCCGGGAGCAGAGCATTTGGAGGAAGAAATGTACAGATGAAGCCTTGGCCACGCCTGTACCATGGCGTCCAGCCCCAGTGGAGCTGGATGAGTCAGAGGAAGCCAGAGGGGATAGTGCGATGCTCTCTCGAGTTGCAAACCGATCCACCAAAGTCTGGCCAACCTCTCCAACTCTGCTTCATCACCTTGGTGCGAAGGCGCCATTCCCCAAGCCTCAGCCCCTGCCTCAACAGGATGTCTGCTCTCACAGTGCATCTCAAAAACAGTATGTAGTAGTGGAGCGCTCTGGTGAAAAAAATGAGAATTCAGTCTCATATGAGAGGAGGACTCCGAGCTCAGAGTAGCACGCTCATAGGCAACCCTTTTTCTTTTGGAAAAGGGGAGCGCTGCTAAACTACCACGAGAATTGCCCAAACAGCCCCTCATGTTGAGGGAAGCGATGCTTGAGGTGTATAACAAATACACACTGGCTGAATGAAGCCCAAGGAACCCAGGGCTAATCATCTTAAGAAGGGAACGAAGCGGAGCGCGTAACCCCTACCGTACAGGATTTCAGAAAGTGCGCAGAGTCTTGCGTGCACACTTACCACTTACGTGGATTTCAGAAAGTGTGCAGAGTCTTGCGTGCACACTTACCACTTACGTGGATTTCAGACAGTGCGCAAAGTGTTCACGTGCACACTGACCACCATGTGGTTTTGAGAAAGTACACAGGCTTAGCGTGTGTACTGAAAGGTTCCTAAGCATAGCAGAGGCGCTGGATCGCAAGGGAGAGGCCAGCTCCAATTTTCCAAACCTCAAGCGAGTGGAGCAACACCTGAGGCAGTACATACAGAAAGACTTCCGTAACTACCACCTCCACCTTCCCATTGGACGTCGCTAAGGACATCCTGCCGGATCCGCCAAGTGGCCAGGCGGCCCCTCAGGGTGACCTGGCCGGACATCAATGAAATTCCCTGCAGTGCTGCAAGGAAACTCACAGAGTTAGTTAGTAGACATATAACCACCAGCAATATAACACCCATAAGCAGATAAAGAAAGGGTTACATACTCACCCACCCTCCTGTACCGGAGTCCCGCTTACGGGGCGCCCCCTTTTGGTCCGGACCATCAGTAAGGTGGTTACTACGAATATAGGACCAACCAAAAACATCATAGGTCAAGCATAGGAGACGGTTATGTGAGAAATTTTCCACCTAACCTCAATCAGGTGGAGAGCTGGTGGTTACAGGGGAATTAGGCAGGGGAGGATAAAAGCAGAAGTTAAAAACATCCATAGGAAGTGAGTAACTACTTAGGTATCGCTCCGATCCGGACGAGAACGCTGCCTCGCCTGAATCACATCCCTCAGGTCCTGCTTACTTCTTCGTGACACACGATTCCTCTTGCCCCTGCCCTTAGGCGGGGGAGGAGCGCGAGCCGCAACACTAGCCTTCTGTGCCCGTCTTTGATCCTCAGATCGAGATGGGCCAGGACCCCTTTGTTGTTCGGGCTCAGACCTGGACCTTCGTGGAATGAAGGATTTAAAAGCAGCTAAACACGCCCTTGCATCCCTGAACTTTTCGACCACCATCTCGACGGAGGTACCGAAAAGCTCAGAAGGCGAGACCGGAGCATCGAAAAGAAACCCATTTTCTTCCCTCCCGATGTCTGCCAGGTTCACCCACAGATGTCTCTCCGTTACCACCATGGCCGCCATAGACCTACCCATCTTCTACAGGGGCCATCCTCTCATAGCCGTTTTCGTGCATGCCCTCGATATTAGCATAACTCGTATGCTGAAACCGATGGATGCGAGAGGAAAACGGCCTCTTCCATTCCTTTTCGACTTCTGCATGTAAGTCAGGCAATAATGGAAGGCTCACCTGGGCTGGAGGGCTATGGTCAGACAAATAACGCTCATCGAGGCGACCTCGCGGTGTCACTTTTCTGGTACACTTCCATGGCAAGTCTAATTTTGCCGTGGCGCGATCCACAACCTCTAACAGCTCCCCATACGCAGGGCAGGAGGATAGAGAAGGCTCAGCCTCAGCTTCTTCGCCACTCTCAGATATCTCCTAGTCTTTCTGGGTAGAACCCAGCAGAGCACTAACTTCAGTAGAAGAATGGGTTAATGACAACGTATCTTTCTCCTGAAGTTCACTCTCGTTTGCCGCCGAAGAGTGTGAAAGGAAAAGTCCCCCTCTACACTCCTCAGCGAGATCCACCTGTGATCCCCACGAGCTCATTCTCCTCCATGCCTCGGCAACGGCGGGTCCTGAGCCGCGGGAACCAGATGGCTGTCCCTCTTTCCTCGAAAAGAGAGACAAACGAGAGCGGAGTTTTTTCACAGAAAAACGCTCGCAGTGCACGCAGATTGCCCCCTCAAGGACATCGTGCCTGCTCTTCGCCCAAACAAGAGACGCAAAGACTGTGTGTGTCATCAGGTGTCCAATAACGCTGACATGAATGCACAGACTGTTTAAACGCCTTGCTAGTGGATGCCATGATAACAATGATAGATCGCTCTTACCGTTCTGGTCGTTTTTCAGATGCACGCTTCAAACAAAACAGTCAATGAAGACGAAGAAGATAAGTGATGGGTCCTACGGGTGCGTATTTATAGTCGCGCCGGTAGTGACATCAGAGGCTGTCGCCGGCCAACACTTTGGCGTTTTTCAAAGTATGCTTCAGACACGGGACACGACGAGGTGTTCCCCAAAGCGACCCCTAGAGGACGCAGTTCGAAGTTCCCTTGACAGGGAACTTATCATTATGTTTCAGAAAGGACAAAGAAACCTTGGAATGAGCTGGGAAAGTGTGGCGAACCCTTTGTGTTGGCGTCATTTTAAACCATTTTATGCTAAATTTTATGCCTACATGCATAAATGATAATATGATGTGGATCTGTACATGACAGGAGCTAGTAAACCTGAAGGGTATCTCAAAGTGAGATTCTCATGAGCTATGATGATTTGATATATGTGTGTACTGTGTCTGTCTGCTTGTCAAGACACTATTTGTATCGAGGTGAGTTACAAAGCCATTCAAAACTGCCAGTTGGAGATTAAATAGAGCATTGTGAAATAATGAATGAATATCCTGCTTTCTAACTTTTACAGAGTTACTTTCAATCCATATTTACTTTTTAATGATGTCAATCATCATTCTTCAATTATAGTTATTTTAAAGGATTTGTGTTGTATACAGTACTGAAAGCACTGACTTTTTTCTTTCCTTTTTAATTTTTCCCATGGTAACTTTTATTTTGACTGGATGGCGTGTCCGCTGTTACCCGAAATGTGTCAGCGTGATAGCCAACAGTCCAGCTCTTCTTTTTGCTGCTGTCTGGCATGAGATGAACTATAGCAAGTGTTGTTTTGAAGAGGAGAGAGGTAGCGTATCAGCTTGGAAATTTGTGACAACAGCAACACACAGTGTCTGTGAGTTTAGAAGTGAGGGACTAAAGCTTGTTTGGTTTCATCACACTCAGACACTTCAAGGAGGTTTTCCAAGAATGATAAAGCAGACTTTGAAGTCACTGCTGCTATGTTATTCAGCTAAAGCTGGCCTGAAGAGGGTGACTGAAGTTCCTGTCAACACGTTTCAAAGTCATTTAAACATGTAGGTCTTTTGTAACCTATCAGTGATGTAATATTCTTGCTTTGTAGCATGTCTTCATTAAATATACAGTTGGGCCAAGAAAGGCACCTTTAACGTGTCTGAAATTCATTGAATTTAATACAAATTATCAAACCAAATAGCATCTGTAAAATATTGTCCTTTATGCTAGTACTTTTCTAAAAACTAAAAACTAATGCAAGCTTGCATAAGGAGTTGAAATGGAACTAGAATCAAAAGAAAGAAAAGTGCCAAGGGTGTAATAATGTCCCACTGAATGTGAGAGGTCAGTTTGTATGTGTGAGTTTGTTAGTCTGAGCACTGATAGAGTGTTTGTAAGTCAAACAACTTGTAGGAGTTATGTGTTTCATAACAAAATAACATTGCAGAAACATGAGCACTGGATTAACTGGACCAAATGTTAATTGCAATAATGTGTAATCTTGTAAATGCTTAAGATCATTTGACTCGTCTTTTTCAGTTAACACGAATGTTTAATTAGCTTAACGTTCCAGAATACAACTAATGTTTCCTTTAAGTTCAACGAGGATCTGAGATCTAAAATGAGATCTAAAACACATAAACAACTTTTCTTTTTCAAGGTCTTAACAAGTTTCCGTCTGAAACCAGATTGCAAAACTGCCGCCCACACATCTAATATTCTCAATATTTCTTCATGTCTTACACACATGCATGTGAGTTACATAGCAGAAGTGGCCCACATTGACCCGCTAACTATATCCCACAGCCATTAGCCTATATCACCTTTTCTTGAGGCGTTCCACCATGATACAGTGCATATTCAGGTAGTGCATGACTGATGCACGCTCCCACAGCTGCTTTGGCTGATGAAACTCTGTGCAAAAAAAAAAACAAAACAAAAAAACATCCCAGTCATACCTGACAGTATGGGGAAATTCCTGTCATGAGCAATGACAGCTCTTGCTGGATGAGAATGAATTCAGAAATTATAGCAGAGATGAAGGTGGATGTTTGTCAGATATTTGTGCCTTTGGCTCCCAGTGAACAAAAGTAGCTGAGGAAACACCCACGATGCTGCTGAGTCTGGAACCAGCTAGTTCAGACCGGTAGCTGTTAGAGGAGGGGGCTGGGATCGCCAGTGGGGGTGGGGGGGGGGGGGGCAGTTGAGAAACAGAATGGTGTTATGAATGACACACAAAAGATTCGGACCGTCTGGTTGACGTGACTCATATCTCACACTCTGCTGGTGATGTCATCTTTTTAGCCAGGGCTATTATTAGTCATCAGCAGCAGCAGATCACTGTGAGAAGCATATTGACCCTCTGAGATGTTCTTTGTTGATGATTCAAATAGCCACAATCTCTTTTTTCTGGAGATCTAGATAAGAGAAATAGTGTCCAATTACTAAAAATGTCAGAAAGAGAAAACAAAGAAAGAGAATGTGTGTGTGTCTCTTCATCTAGGTTTTTTTTTTTTTCTCAATTCACACACTCGCAGAACATACTGTGGGTGAAAAAAAGCAACTGCATACAGTACATTGAAATTACTTAATTGCCATTTTTAAAATAAATAACCTGTGATATAAAACACATTAACAAACCTTTTTTTTTTTGATGGTTGGGGGGTGGGGTGGGGGTGGAGCTTGTTGTTTTGTTTTGTTTGTTCAGATAAGCAGAAGATTTTAGGAAATCCAAAAATATTATTCTGTTGCTCAGGTGTGAAGCAGTGCAATTTAGATTGATCTTAAGACAGTGATGCAACTTTTTGTTGTTCTACTTGTTGAAAAAAAAAATATATGAATGAATCATGTAAATAGCCATTGCATTATCATGCTTGCCATGTCTAAAACACGTGGTAATATCTTGATACTTTTTTTTTTTGTGTGTGTAGTCATAACAATTTAACTCATATAGAAACATATAGTCGTCAGAGAATAAGATGCCAAAAACATCACCTATCAGGTGGAGCTGAGACGGATTTATTTTTCAAAACAGCAGCTAATACCACAACTTGAGCCAAAAATATATCTTGCTTGTTGCTTGATGACAAACACATATGCATCCTCCAGACAGGAAACCATCTAGCAGGCTCTCCCTTCTGAGGGAAGGCAGACAGATCTTTGCTATATTATTATCCTGCATTTTTCCCCTTTACATCACCCTGAATGTACTGTACACATTTCCGTCAGCTAGTGATAGTAGATGTTTGATTGTTTTATACACAGATAATGTATATCATTGGGCTGCTCTAGATTATTTTCACACCTTTGTTTTACACAGTGCATATGCCCACAGGGCTGGTTCTGAGGTTTACCTGTCTGACTGATGTGTGTGGAAATCAGCTCGAGGCCACAGACTGCTTGACTCCTTTACAGTCGGCTCTGGAAAAGGGGGAGGTGCATCTGTGACTAACACAGGATCTATTTATAGCACTCAAAGGTACACCGATGGAGTACAGGACTGGAGTGTATCTGCGTGCAGCTGACTACACAGAAACACACCGCAGAGATGAAAGCATTTATCTGCTTCTCAGGTAAATGTAAGACATCTGTGCTCATATTAAATGTTTTAAGGGAAGATTTTATATTTTAAAAGATCACGGAAGCACATCCATTATTATTTTTTATGTATATATTATTTAGTATTATTAAATTAATCATCATTATTATTAATATGAAGAATAATCATTTCCCTTCACATAACCCTGCATGATCTTGACAAAACAAAATGCAACAAAAACTACTTCTAAGCTCTGTATATACTTGAGTGAATTAGTTTTTACTTTTATCAGGTACTCATCCAGCCATTGTGTTTTACAAATCAGCGTCCGACATGTGAGAAGGAGGCAACAAGTTTATCGTCATCCACACTGTAGTGACATGTTGTCAATTCTATTCCCTGCCAACTTGTGTGACAGGACGTCTGCATGGTTATAAAGCGATGTTTGACAGAAGCCCATTAAATGCTTTGAGGCTGCCCAGAGAAATTATAGCTCATGTACCATACCTTTTTTTTCTCTCTCTTGCTAGAAAAGACATAACTAAAGAGTTTGGGATTTTGTAGAAGATGTCTCAAGGACAGTGATATACATAAAGCAGACACATCGTTCACAAAGCCATTATCTGGTGTTTTATTATATTGATTTGTTCTTCAATAAATGCTTTTTAACCAAAGCAGTTTTACAGCACGTTGAAGCTTTCACTCTGCTGTCATTCTCACTTCACCATGCATGGTTCCCCAGTCATCTGCCTGTCAGTCAAGACATACTGTAATGTTTTTAATGCATGGTGCACAGCTATTTTAAGCTCAGTATCTTCCTCCGGGTAAAACATATCTGTAGAGACTCCAAGTAAGCTCCAAGTAACATTGTTTACATTTACTTTCCCAGCTGCTTTCTTACCATAGCAACTCTGATGTTTTATTGATGTTTGAATATTTTGTTTCAATTATTCAAACTGGTAGCATGATGTAACGAGTGCAAAAACAAATATGTATAATTTATATAATTTGTTTGTATTAATTTGTAAGCTCTGCAAAAATATCTAAACACCCTTTAAAACATGACACATTTACCTGAATTTAACTGTAAATCTAGATAATAAGCTTTGTTCCAGATAATTTACATTTGAATATCTATGTATTGTGTCTTGTTCCATAGATTTTGGTAGATAGATGACATACTTCTTTTGATACAAATGAAGCTATGAGAATTTATTATTATTATTTATTGTACATTTTTTTAATTTTAACCGATTAACCAGGTTAATCGGTTGAGAACAGGTTCTCATTTGCAACCGGGACCTGGCCAAGATAAGACGCAGGGTACAAGGCAACATGAAGTTACACATAACATACCGACATTCAAATACACAGTCATAAATATAGAAGACATTCAGATTCAGTTAGAAGTACTGGACAATGTATAAAAATAAAAATTTTTAAACTGAATAGTTTAAAAATTTTAAATGGCAGTGAAAGAAAAATAGCAGTAGGATAAGAGTATAGTCCAACATGGATACATTGATAATGTGCAAATAAATGCAATGACAGCCATTCAGTTGAACATGTGCAAAAAATACATAAGGGTTTGTTCACAAAGAGCATCAACATGTACAGTGGTTTGTCAGTAAATTTGAGAGTAAAACTTTAAAAGTAGTGATCAAAACAGCAGATTCTAAACACATATGTTATGTCCATCATACAACCTTACAAGGAACCAGGAACAGCTATTGTCTGTCCTCTCGGGCATTAGGTCAGATAAGACAGGGATGTTGTCTGTCATTAGAAAGCTGATAATGCTGCTGTGAGTGACTCATCTCAGTCTTTATGATGACAGCCTTGACACAGCTCTGTTTCTGTCTCATCAGGAACCAGTTGACCTAGAGAACATTTTGACTTTTTTTCATTCAGTTTTTGACCTGACATAGTGCTGAATGGTAGGCTATAATCTGCTTTCTTTATGGCATAAAGCATGTTTATGAAGCATTTTTAGATATACAGCAAATTCATGACTTTTGGTGTGTAACTCCAGCCTCCAATAAATTATTTTAGATTTTTTTTTTTTTTTTTTTTTTTTAAAGAAATTATTCTTTTTCGTCTTGTTATAAGAAGCTGCAATTATTTTTTTATTTATTTATTTATTTTACCAAACAATGGATTTAGCAATTAAAATATGTAACTATTAATATTATTATTATTTGGCATATACGTTTTTACTCTGTATATCTATAAAATGTATCTATAGAATGCATCTTGTTCCATTGACCCCCCTCCCGCTTTCTCATAAACCTCACTAAATGTATTTTATTTCTCATTGTCTAACATTCATTTTTGTACTGCTCATTTTTACTAAATGTCGTAAAGAGTCAAGTTGTGAATAAAACTGATTAGGAAGCTTTTGTACAGGTCTGTTTTTAATTTTACCTCATGATGATATGAGTTCATGAACTGTTCTGCGCACATGTACTGTTTACACCAATATTGTTTATGGTACAGTACATCCGTCCTATAAACACAACGTGTATCAGATTGTATGGTCTATTTTCTGACACTCCCTGTTATGGGTTTGCATGATTGCACTGAAAGGGTAAGTAGATCCACATTATCAAGTGCATCTGGTCTTGAGGGCTGTCTCCAGGTCCAGACACAGGGTCCTCTAATCTTCACCATGGCTCTCTATAAGCCATCTTCATTCTCAAGCTTTTGAATGAACTGCTGTGGCCCAACCAACTTTGGTTATGTCAATGGAGGCCATGCGTTTCACATGACGGAGGTGCTGATGTCTTATTCATCCAGAACCGTTAAGCCAGAGCTACATTGCCTGTATTTATACACATTACTGCAGGATAAAAGGTTGCCTATAGGACCAGTGATAAGCTTGTTGTAGACTGATGTATGAACTGAACGGGTTGTTTGTGATGAACTGAGTTAGCTGCTACTTTTAGCCTCAGAAGTCCTTCTGAATGTCTCTTTTGTTACTTAAGGCAGCGGAATCAATTGTGGACCAGAGAATCATCCAGAAAGGTTATTAGAGGAGGGGGGATGGTGCCCCTGTCATTAGCAGTTAGTGTTACTGATATGATCGTGTGAGTGGGTGTATGGGAACAGATCATATTAAATGTGAACCCGATCGGATCCTCTTCCTGTTTACACACCCGGGTGTGTGCCCCAGGGATGACTACAGGAACAAAAACATGGCCTTTGCCTCGGTGTGCATTAATAAAGGTATCACTATAGAGACTGTAATGGGTATCTTGAATGTGATTGAGCAATTTTACTGTGATACAGAAGAAGCTTTGTGAAAAACTGAGCCTTTGCTAAGCCATGCCATAGTAAATGTTGCCATACATAATTCTTTTTCAAGCTTTTTCCTTTTCTAATTATTTTCTTTCGGTATTTTGGTAGCATAAGGCTATGGGGGATATGTGTGTCTGAATAGATAAATACTTTTGAATTCGTTAAAAATAAATAGGTCTCTGTTTTGTGAAATATATTCAGTCTTGTTGCTGCTGGGTCACATAAAAATATGACATTCATAAAAAAAAAGTTATGTACAATATATAGTGTGTGTATATATATATATATATATAAAACAATAACAATACATATGTATAACAATACATAAAATAATAATGATTTTTTTTACTTTAAAATTTAAAATTTTACTTTATTCCTGTGATAGCAAAGCTGAGTTTTCATTGTCTTCATTGTCACCTGATCCTTCAGAAATCATTCAAATATGCCGATTTGGGGTTCAATAAACAGCATTTGTTTGAAATAGAGATCTTTTATAGCACTATAAATGTCTTTGCTGTCACATTTGATCCGTTTATTGTGTTCTTGCTGAATAAAAGTAATATTTCTTTCAAAAAATATAAATTATTTTATTTGTTCTCAAAATCTTGTTTTTGTGTTAGTCCTCTTCGGCAATGAGTGTAAATATCACACAGACCCCAAAATAATTTGTATTGACCTCAAAAATGACCTTTAATATTGTAAATTGTAAAATGTAGCTCACAAACTAAAATGATGACAGACTATGAATGAATATGTTTGGGCGAATTTGTTTTTTGTCTTTACACGAGCTTGTTTATTTATGAGATTATACCATGACCCACACATCCAGTACTGAGCTTTTTTGGCAGCGTTAGCACATTTCCACGCTAGCTCACAACTACCCAGAATCACGCTTCCCAGCATGCACCTGATGGACACTGCACACTACGGACATCCCTGACCTCTTTTCATTCCTCCCTCTCACACCACTCGCTGTCCGCTTGACTTATATCCGAACAGTGCCTCATTTAATGCCATTCTGTCTGTAATGACTCCAAATTTCCCTTCACTCAGCAGCCAGGACTGGTTTTCCACAGGCACAGTTTCCCCTCAATTTGGGTTTCCCAAAAGGGATGCTCAGTTTAGTTGAAAAACACTGTATTGTTTGTATTGAAAGGGATACAGTATTCACAGATCTGACCGTTACCTAGTGCCCTGCACATGAGAGTTGTCTGCCAGTTTTTCTTTGTGTCCACAAATACAGTTCCGAGAGGTCGTAGACAAGGTGAAACTACCCAGTTGTTTTTGTTTGATAAGGTTTTGCACTGTTGCTGAAGTGTACATTGGCCCTTGGACTTGGATTATGTCTTGTCACACCAAAAAGGTCCCAAAAATGTATGTTATATATATATATATATATATATATATATATATATATATATATATATATATATATATGTATGTATGTATGTATGTATATATATATATATATATATATATATATATATATATATATATATATGTATGTATGTATGTATGTATATATATATATATATATATATATATATATGTATGTATATATATATATATATATATATATATATGTATATATATATATATATATATATATATATATTTTTTTTTTTTTTTTTTTTTTTTAAATGAAGCTGTCTGCACTGCTTAAACACTCAGTAGGCACACACTGAAATGATTTAAACTGTTGCTCTTTACAACTGTCCATTCTGCAGTGTGATGTAACAGTCAGCTCTTCAAATATTAATCAATAATACTATAAGTATAAATGATTTAGGAATAGTCTTAGACATTAAACTTAACCTTTTCATCTACTCTGTGGCCACTGTAGCAGGTTTCTTCCCACAACTTCCCCTTTAAAAGGTTAGTTCCCCCTGAGGATGAAAATTTGTTCATCTTCTACTCACCCTCTAAGCATCCTAGGTGTGTGTGACTTTCTTCTTTCAGAATAATCCCATCGGAGTTATATTAAAAATTGTCCTTGCTCTTTCAAGCCTTTCAGTGGGGTAAGCAGGTGTTTGTTGTCAACAGTTCAGAAGACGTGAAAGAAAGTGCATGCATTTGTAATAAAACATTCCCTCACATGGCTCCGAGGGGTGAATAAAGGCCCCCTGTAGCGAATCCATGTTTTTTTGTAAGATAAATATCCAGATTTCTAATGTAATAAACACTTTTTTCTGTTGACTGTTGGGTAGTTCTTCAGCACTGCGTGGTTAGTGACGAGCGCGGAGAGAGACCAAAACAAAACGCCTCTAACGAATTAGAAGCACAAAACGAGGATTTGTAAAGAAAAATGTCAAAAGATTTCCAATGAGCCAAGAGGACACTGGTTTTCCTTTTCTAAGCTAAGGAAACTAAATTTCCCAGAGGCACGTGCATCACATAAGTCTTCCATCTTTCTCCTGAACCTCTTCAGCATCCCACAGTCAGCAGATGTTAGAAAAAAGTGTTTATTACACTTGAAATCTGGATATTTATCTTACAAAAATGCACGGATTCACTACAGGGGAACTTTATTCACTCCCCAGACCCATGTGAGGGAAGTTTTATTACAGATGCGCGCACTTTATTTCACGTCTTCTGAACAGTTGACAACAAACACCCGCTTACCCTCATTGAAAGGCTTGAAAGACAAGCCCAATTTTTTTATATAACTTTGAATGGATTATTCTAAAAAGAAGAACGTCACATACAGCTAGGATGCTTCGAGGGTGAGTAGAAGAAAGTAGAATTGTAATTTTTGGGTGAACTAACCCTTTAATCTTGCTTCATTACTGAAATTCAGTTAAGATAGGGTCCTTTAGTCATGATTATGTAAAGATAATTTTTTACTTCTTAAAGGAATGGATTTCACTTAAAAATGAAATATCTGTTAAAATGTTGTTTCACACCTCTTTTGGAACACAAAAGAAGATATTTTGAGAAATGTTGGTCACCAGACAGATGCTGGTGGCCATTGACACAAAGTGTGTGTGTCTGTGTGTATGTGTGTGTGTGTGTGTGTGTGTGTGTGTGTGTGTGTGTGTGTGTGTGTGTGTGCAAAACAACAACTTTAACCAGTCTTGATGGTTAAATAGAGTCTTGTTCTTTACATAAATGTTTGATCATCATAACTTTTCATTGTTGGCTCAGGAATGAGCTTGATTCAGTAGTTCAATCTGTTCAGAAACACATGATTTACATTACGTGCTGCATGACATGTTCCAGCTATGTGTGATTCTTTTTGTTTTAGATTTTGCAGGCAGGTGTTCTAACATGCCTGCAATAGCTGTTCAAAGACCTTTTGAAAATCCATCCTATAAATCTTGCTGGACCTGTACCCTTTTGCCTGCTCGTTTCCTTTGTACAGTAATCCCTTCTAAGCACAGAAACCTGCCTCTGGAAGTAACCCACTCAAAGCTATGAAGGTTGTCTTGTTCCCCGAAAGCAAAAACAGGATTTGGCCCTAACATGCTTAATGAAAAAAAAAAGAACATGGCTTTTAATCCCTCAAAGACCCACACAGAACACAAACATCTGGGTTCATGTTGCATTGGATTTCTCCCTTTAATTTGAAAAGACATAGGACCAAGCACTGACCCTGGAGGAACCTCTCACCTAAATTAAACTTCTTGAAATCAAAGGCTGTTTTGCTCACATAGTAGGAATATCTTGTTCTCCTCAATGAAGCTGAAAAACGTAGGGGCTTAGAAGTTTACATAGAGCATGTAATCTCTATTGGCACTTGATACACTAGTGTTGAAAGATAAAATAAGCTAACCAGTTAATTACAAAAATAGGTTTTAGAAGGATGGAGCCATCAGTAGTGGAAGGACCAAAGTGTAAAGTATATACGACACAATGTTTATGTAAGTGTGTTGATGTGCAAAAGTGAGTGTGAGTGAAGACACATGGAATAAATCACAGGAAAGTTGTCTTTGGTGGAAAAGGTAAATCATAATTCAGACTGGCAAGTATTTGCATCCTGGAGAGAATGATTTGAACGTGCTTGTCTTTATTTCAGATGAGTCTCAAAACAGCTGACAAATGAGCCTATAATACATTTATATTAAACTTATGTGATGTGATAATGGATGTGAAAAAAAATTGTTTTGTTTGCACTTTTCTCATTGTTTACCAACTTTTCTCATTTGTTTGCACTTTCTCAATGTTGGTACATTTCTTTGAGCCATATTTCAGTATAAAATTTAATCTGCAATTTATTCGGTAACCACCCAAAATAGAGTTTACATAGAAGATAAAGCAAAATTTGTCAGATTATGCTAGTCTGCTGCGTCCTCTACAATGTAGAACTCAGAACCGATCTGCATGATGCGGAACTGCACAGTACAAATTGCGTTCACCACAGATTATGTTGGTACACTGGTACCTGATTTGCACAATTACTTAAGAGAATCTGGGGCTAAAACAATGTGAGTTTGGTCTTTGTTTGCGCAAGACTGGAATACACTACAGAGATTGTAAAATCTGAACAGATTTTAAAACACCTGACGTCATACACTTGATGGTAATCATACACTAAACAACTGAAGAACACACACTAACCAGACTTTCAAGGTGTTCCGAACACTGCAAACTCGCACAGAAAAACAGCCTCATTGCAAGAAGACAATACAAAAATATGCCTTCTAAAATTTGCTTAAATGATCAAATATGTTCTATATCTTCTGACTAAATAAAAGAAACTGAACATGTGCCCATCATTCACAACATGATTTGTCCACTCTGACTGTTTGAAATCTGCACACTGACTTTCAGGAAATGCTGTTGAGTCCTTCAGACTGCAAATATGAGCAAAAGTCACCAGCCTTCAATGGAAATAGTGCCGATGTTCCATGCCTACCTTAAAAGGGTGCTGAAAACATATACTTTATCAATGAACACTATTGATCTACAACCCGAATTCCGGAAAAGTTGGGACGTTTTTTAAATTTTAATAAAATGAAAACTAAAGGAATTTCAAATCACATGAGCCAATATTTTATTCACAATAGAACATAGATAACGTAGCAAATGTTTAAACTGAGAAATTTTACACTTTTATCCACTTAATTAGCTCATTTAAAATTTAATGCCTGCTACAGGTCTCAAAAAAGTTGGCACGGGGGCAACAAATGGCTAAAAAAGCAAGCAGTTTTGAAAAGATTTAGCTGGGAGAACATCTAGTGATTAATTAAGTTAATTGATATCAGGTCTGTAACATGATTAGCTATAAAAGCTTTGTCTTAGAGAAGCAGAGTCTCTCAGAAGTAAAGATGGGCAGAGGCTCTCCAATCTGTGAAAGACTGCGTAAAAAAATTGTGGAAAACTTTAAAAACAATGTTCCTCAACGTCAAATTGCAAAGGCTTTGCAAATCTCATCATCTACAGTGCATAACATCATCAAAAGATTCAGAGAAACTGGAGAGACCTTTATTGGATGCCCGTGGTCTTCGGGCTCTCAGACGACACTGCATCACTCATCGGCATGATTGTGTCAATGACATTACTAAATGGGCCCAGGAATACTTTCAGAAACCACTGTATGTAAACACAATCCGCCGTGCCATCAGCAGATGCCAACTAAAGCTCTATCATGCAAAAAGGAAGCCATATGTGAACATGGTCCAGAAGCGCCGTCGTGTCCTGTGGGCCAAGGCTCATTTAAAATGGACTTTTTCAAAGTGGAATAGTGTTTTATGGTCAGACGAGTCCAAATTTGACATTCTTGTTGGAAATCACGGATGCCGTGTCCTCCGGGCTAAAGAGGAGGGAGACCTTCCAGCATGTTATCAGCGTTCAGTTCAAAAGCCAGCATCTCTGATTGTATGGGGGTGCATAAGTGCATACGGTATGGGCAGCTTGCATGTTTTGGAAGGCTCTGTGAATGCTGAAAGGTATATAAAGGTTTTAGAGCAACATATGCTTCCCTCCAAACAACGTCTATTTCAGGGAAGGCCTTGTTTATTTCAGCAGGACAATGCAAAACCACATACTGCAGCTATAACAACAGCATGGCTTCGTCGTAGAAGAGTCCGGGTGCTAACCTGGCCTGCCTGCAGTCCAGATCTTTCACCTATAGAGAACATTTGGCGCATCATTAAACGAAAAATACGTCAAAGACGACCACGAACTCTTCAGCAGCTGGAAATCTATATAAGGCAAGAATGGGACCAAATTCCAACAGCAAAACTCCAGCAACTCATAACCTCAATGCCCAGACGTCTTCAAACTGTTTTGAAAAGAAAAGGAGATGCTACACCATGGTAAACATGCCCCGTCCCAACTATTTTGAGACCTGTAGCAGAAATCAAAATTGAAATGAGCTCATTTTGTGCATAAAATTGTAAACTTTCTCAGTTTAAACATTTGCTATGTTATCTATGTTCTATTGTGAATAAAATATTGGCTCATGTGATTTGAAAGTCTTTTAGTTTTCATTTTATTAAAATTTAAAAAACGTCCCAACTTTCCCGGAATTCGGGTTGTAAGTGTTCTTTCCTAGGCATTGGGTCTCGTGTTTTAGTCTGTGCTAAAATGGCCATTCAATAGATCACAGAGACTCCCAATACTGGCACGGTTGAAGCTTCTGATCAATGGATGTTGCAAAACAGGGCAATCTCGATGCCAGAGTGCCAACCTCTTCCATAATTACAAAGAGGCTGGAGAGAAATTGCAGAGTGTTTAGACACCCAAAAGCTAACACGACATTCTGCCAGCTTCTATTATCTCTCCATCTTTCATCCAAGTTCACAGCACTGCAAAACAGACCTGCTGCAGTTCCTATCCATTTATGGTGCTAATAGTGATGGATGAAGGTGCCACATAAGGACTTGATTTTGATGTTGATTTTAAACTCTCTGTTGAAGTACCTAATCACCAAAAGTGATGTAGGCTAACTGAACACATAAACCAAGAAAGTTCTTGATAGTACTAATAGCTGATGTTGCAACTAATTAGATATGAGGTTATATAACCAACAGATGTCCATTTGCTAATTGGTTTTTGGTGCCTAGTCTTATCAAAACATTAATCAGCTATCCTTTTTTATGAATCTGGCTTTTTCATAATGTTTCCATTTATTTATTTAGTAACATTTGTGTTGTCTTTCTCAGGCCATAAACAGCTATTGGATGATGAATGATGAGCACACAGTGAGACGCTATCTTCTCTATTTCCTGCTCAGCTGGGGACTTCCTGCTCTGGTCATCATCATTCTGGTTATAATCCTGCTGGGAGGCTTTGGATGGAGCATTCATAGTGTGTAAGGCCTGGTGCAAGGAGATCTGTGAGTTTGTTAATATGTGCTCTCTCTCTCTCTCTCTCTCTCTCTCACACACACACACACACATACTAAAATTCTACATTTACTTAACTAAATGAGGACATGCCATAGTAAACCTATTAATAATTTTAAATACAGTAGGGATGTCAAAAGTACTTTTCACAGGAGGTTGCGTCATATTCAGGTAATTTTTGGGAACAAATTAGTCCTCAAACTGTTACTAAGTAAATACTCACTAGAAAAACAAGGAAGTTACTGTACATAGAAGTTCCTTTACTGAAAATGTTTATTTTTTCATAAGCACTTCATGCACCTGCAAATGTAAATTCTCAAATGTTTGCACAGTTTTTTGGCTCATAGTCGCTGATTTCCTGTATTTCTATCTCATATACACTCTTCTTCTTTGCCCTTATTGCATTGATTGTACGTGGTCGGGTTTGTTATTGGTAAGTCAGGAAGATCTGCTGTTTTAAGCCCGTCTGTGTGTATGAGGTCACAAGCTGTGCATATGTTCTGTTTCGCCCCAGCCTTCTGATAACGGAAGACTACAGAAACTCCTCTCCACCCTGTCTCAAAGCAGCTCTAAACACGTAAACTCCCAGTTGACTCATGAAATCCAAACATCTCTCTCTCCAAGAACAAACAAACGATGTCACCTCACAAGCCACCGCAGTTCTCGCCTTTTCCCGTACTTTAGGGCTTAAGCGGTCTGGAAGGAGTCAAATGCTTGTAGAAATACAGTGGGGAAAAATATTTATTTGATCCCCTGCTGATTTTGTAAGTTTGCCCACTTACAAAGAAATGAAGGGTCTGTACTTTTTATGTAGGTTTATTTTAACGGATAAAAAACACATTATATGAAGGTTGATTTGCATTTTAGTGATTGAAAAAAGTATTTGATTTCCTTACCAACCAGCAAGAATTCTGGCTCTCACAGCCATGGGCAAGACCAAAAGAGCTGTCAAAAGATGTAAGAGACATGACCGTAGATCTGCACAAGGTTTGAATGGGCTACATGACCATCCTCAAGAAGCTTGGTGAGGAGGAGACAACTGTTGGTGCGATTATTCGGAAATGGTAGAAATACAAAACAACCCTCAGTCGGCCTCAGTCTGGAGCTCTGTGCAAGATCTTCCCTCTCGGGGTAAGGATGATCGTGAGAAAGCTGAGAGGCAGTTGGAACCACAGTCACCAAGCAAAACATTGGTAACACAATGGACTGAAATCCTGCAGCACCCACAAGGTCCCCTGTTTCAGAAGGCACATGTAAAGGCTTGTTTAAAGTTTGCCAAAGAACATCTAAATGATTCAGAGAAAGCTTGGGAGAAAGTACTGTGGTCAGTTGAGACCAAAATTGAGCTCTTTGGCATTGACTCGACTCACTGTGTTTGAAAGGGAGAGAAATGCTGACTATGACCCCAAGAACACCATCCCTACAGTCAAGAACGGAGGTGGAAACATAATGCTTTTGGGCTGTTTATTTGCTAAGGGTACAGGACGACTTCACCACATTGAGGGGCAAATGAACAGGGCCATGTCCTGTAAAATCTTGGACAAGAACCTCCTTCCTTCAGCTAGAACACTGAAGATGGGTCTACCTGCATGACAGTGACCAGAAACATACAGCCTTTTTAATATAAAATAATTTGATGTTCTTTATAAACAAAAGTCTAAAAAAAAAAAAAAAAAAAAAAAAAAATATTTATTGAAACTTTATTTTCATGTAATTCATGACTTTATTTTACTTAATTTATAATTCATAATTTTAATTTTTTATTATTATTATCTATTTTCCTATTTATTCTATTTTATGTTTTAGTCTTTACCATTAGTTTAATTCCTTTTTTATCTAATGTTTATAATTTACATTATTTAATTAAGCTATATTTCAATAATTAAAATGGCTTTTAATCATTTTAATAGTTTAATAGTTTAATTAACAATAACAAAACAAAATTATTTTATTAAAAAAGACTTTTTTTGTGCAGTAAATGTTGTGGTTAAAAATGTAAGTGGTTAAATTAAATGAGAATAAAACTAGGCAGACTGTGACATTTATAAGACCCTGTTCAATCAGAATGTGTTTTTCAGTCCATTTTTTTTCTTTGTAAATATGCACTAGGTGAACGTGTTTGACTTGTGTTTGTGTCACTAGTCTTTTACAGTTTCAGTCGCATGACATGTTCTAAAAGTTTCTAGATAAACTTCCTGATAATCCTTTTACTAAGAACCGCCAGCGAAGCAGCATAATTTAAGAGGAATTCATTGTTGGTTGCTAGTTACTTTGTAGGTATCACAACTAGATGAGGGATAGGTGCATACAGACTGATTTACTTGTATATTTATTATTTCAAAAATGTGTTTCTTATGTGTTTTATGTTTGTACATGACGATATACAGTATATTGTGCTAAACCAGGCCAATGTTTAAAAATTATGATCAGCTGAATTCTAGTGAAAAATGGGCTGTTTATTTTACAAAGCATTTCACATGCTTTGAATTCTATTATGGCTACATTGTGACATTTCTCCTCTTTAAAAAGAGTGTGGGCTGTGTTTGTCCATTCTGTTTGTCTGGCCAGCGAAATGCCAGGCCTGTGAACAGAATGCAACCACTGCTTATTTTGATACAGATCACGTCATAACAAGATTACTCTGGTTTGAGTTTCCCAAAGCTTTTCCATTCCAAATACCAGCCAGAGACTTCATAACCGCACACAGGGCAAAAACAAATACTGACTTGAAGAAATTCCTCAGATAGAAGGAAAGGAGTCAGAGAAAGACAAAAAAGAGAGAATCTCAGGAGATCAGCGTCCTAATTGTGTCGTTGCCGTCCATTAAGAAAGCATTCAACAAGCTTTGTACGGATGTCCATCATGTTTTTCCAAACCCAGTTTACTTACGTTCTTTCTTCCATAGAATAATAAATACACAAACACTCATCCATAGTCGTAAGTAACAGTCCTCTTTGTGTACTGACAATATTTTTTTGTCCATCTTTGTAGATGCTTCATAATTAATCTATATTCTGCTCTCTTTACGACCGCCCTGTTTCCTCTCATTTGTTTTGTGGGGGTGCTGGTTATCTTCATCAATGCTTATTAAGTCACTCAGCAATGGAACGCTTATGATGATGTCTACCGAGGCCAAACAAACAGCTCAGGTGTGTACGCTTGTGTTATTTCACACAATTTTACCTAAGTTGGGAAATAATTAGCCTCAAGGCATCTTGCCATTTAAATAGGGTAAGAACCTGGTACTGAAACAAACATTACAGGAAAACAGTGCTTTAAAAGTAAAGAACTGATGATAATATCAGAGAAGGTGCTTTCCCTTGGAAAGTCTAGTTCTTAAGCAATCATCAGATTGCTCTGGGCTGTGCTTTCAGGAATATTGCACAATTCCACGCCTTGCAAAAAAATGTGTTTCTTTCTGTGGTGGTTTGCTAGTCATTCCATTGTCTAAAAATACCCTCAGCAGTTTTGAATAGATTGTAGATCATTAAATCTATTGTCTCTCGCTGCTGAGTTCTTGAGTTAATGCATGTTGTCAGTTTTGTTTTTAAACTTGTTTAGTCTTAATTGTCTGTTTAGTGTTGGCAGCCTCCACCTTGATATTTAGCCTCAAAACTACCACTATTTAAAAGTGTATTATCTGCACCTTCCAACTAACATTTGTACAATTAGCATGTAAAACAGTGGCTTTCACTTGTTAATCCACCGTGATGGTTTCATTGTAACTGCTGTTCTGAGCTTTAAATGGGGGTATTGTACAGTGTGCATGTGGGTGGTCAGCAAAGGTTGCCATGTGCAATGTTGGCTTACCTCTTTTTGCGCAAGCATGTTAGCAGCACAGCAGGCTAATCCTAAACCACTCAACATTATTACAGAGGGCTGCGCCTTCAGCCCACCCTTTGCTCACAAACACAATGACCTCACTGTAGAACTCCCACACTTGCTGTTTCATACTGTATGACACACAGGACGCAAGCTAATACATTGAGGCAAATATGCTCCTTCATGCCGGATGTTTTTAAAGACTGCCAAAGAAGCACAGACAGATAAATATGCATTTAATACTCGCTCTTTCTTGTTAGCACTTAGATGCTTAGAAGCTGATTCTGCCTGGTGTGTTACTGCTTGATTACATGTCAGACCATACATTCAGCATGGGACAAGGATGAAATGGACAATGAGTACATTTACATTTCCTGGTGGGCCGATCAACTGACGGGAACTTAATTTAGATGTACTGTAAATATGGAAGTGAAAAAAAGTTATCTTTTTTCACTTCTCTCCACCCAAGTGTCTCCTTACCTGTCAGAAAAGGGATGCAAGTTCAGTTATGTACAGGTCAACAATCATCTATTCTAAATCAAGTAATTATCGACTAAATAACAAAATGTAATCAAATTTCTTCAGTTTCTGGTTTATTGAAAATGTAATTTAAGCATGGTTTGAACGTGGGTTCTGAGATCGCTTTTGCATTTATTTATATTTATATTTTTTGACATATCAAACTGTGAGAGCAAACTTAATTTGATGACCATTTGCATCTTTAAACACCAGCTTCCCATGTTATTATTAGCTGCACCCTGATGGATCATTCTGACTATGACTTGCTTTTCAGATATTCTGAGGTGCTCTATAAAATGTCTGGAGTTTTACCAAGAGCCAAGATATTAAGGAGTCAACCTTTAGCCGCTGGGCAGAGGTGTACTTTCCGAGGCCTGTGGGGAGATAATTACCACAGCTCTATTTAACGTTTTAATTTGGCTTTTGCATTTGTTCAGTGTAATCTTAAGGGAAGTGGTGTTTTTTTCAATTTTCCAATGCAGTCATTTTCTTTGAATAGCCTTATTGTCTCAGGACTTATCCTTCATCTTTCTTAATAAGGTATGTTTATGTGACAGAGTATGACTGCAACAGCTTTTGAGGAATGCATTATGAATACAGTTAATTATTATTATTATTATTATTATTTACTTTACAACAAGTTAACATTAGCATTGTTTATCTTAGATAATGTACATTTCAACATTTAATAAAACATTATATTTTTATTAACTGTCATTAACAATAATAATAACAATAACAATACTATTACTAATAAATAAAAACAATAATAATAAAATAGTAAAAATAAATAAATACTGTAATAAATGTATTGCACAGTTTTAGTGAATGTGTCAACCAGCCTTAAATAATAGGACTTAACTGCAAAGTTTCATGACTTTTTTAATGCTAATACCATTCCTGGACCTAAAATTAGTCATTTTACACTTTCATTAGATATAACTGCAAAGTCCAGCCAGAAACATCTTGCATAAGTGAATATTTACTTGCAAACAGTTTATCCAGTTGCTAAGTGTAGGCCGCAGGGCCGCAGGTGCCACTGATTTGCCCAATCATTGCCGGCCTCACTCCTTGTTCCCACGTCCCTCTGCCCCACCCCACTCGCCACATACCCCCATCGCCCCTCGCAGGCCGGGGGGTACCCACGAGACTGCGCTCTACCCCTCCCCGTCCCTCCGGGGGGGACCGCTCACGGGGACCTGCGGGAACCTGGGGGGTAGGACAGACGAGGCGAGAGAAAAAGAGATGGAAGGAGGAGCGACAGAGACGAGAGAGGGGAGAGAAAAAAAAAAATAATAATAAAATTCAAAGACGCACTGCTGCTCGGCCCTCCACCGGCTGGGCAATCTCCTCCGCGGTGCCTGGCGGTGGCACTGGACGGCCCTCGGCGGACGGCACGACACTCCTCCGCCGCCCGGTGGACGGCGACGGCTCCTCCGGTTTTGGGCAGCCGGCAGGAGTCCCCCGTTCCCTGCTCCTCCCCGTTCAAGCGGACGGCAGCAGGCTCCGGCTCTCTGGCGAACGGCGCCGACTCCTTCGCTCCCTCACGGACGGCAGCCGCCCCTCCATATCGTCCCCGGCAACTCGCTCCAGCCCACCGCCTCGAGCGTCCATGGCGGCATCCTCCTCGCCTGTTCTGTGGCACCGCGGATTCCCCACAGTGGCGAGGGATCTTCAGCAGCGCGTCCCTCCTTCTCCCGGGTTTCGGCAACACTGTAATGAATTAAAACTTCCTATTCATCCGGAAGAAGGAGGCGGGAGCCGGCGGACAATCAAAGGACATTTTAATAATACAAATTAAAGACAAAACAGCAAAATACAAACACAAAATAAAAACACAACTAAAAGCCCTGGCCTGGTCCTCTCTCGTCCTTCACTGTCGTCGCTCCAGTTTTATATCCTTCCATCTCCTACGTGGGACTCGAGACCGGCGGTGGGCCGCAGGTGCCACTGATTTGCCCAATCATTGCCGGCCTCACTCCTTGTTCCCACGTCCCTCGGCCCCGCCCCACTCGCCACACTAAGGCTTTTTGAAGAAAATTAAGACTATCTGAGAACAATAAGATGTCCTTAGTCAAATGAATAGTATCTTGGAACCGATTAAGGGAGAAAGTTTTGATAGTAAACAAAAGGACAGAACTAATTTCTTTTATGCTGTTGTGCATGGAACCAGATTGATTGTGGGTCTTACAGTCCTATTTTCTTTTTTCTTTTTTTCTTTTTTGTGAACAAAACGGTCAGAATGGAAGACTTAATATGCTTTCAGTGTTGCGACTCACTGTTTTCTCTGCATTTGCTTAGTAATGACTTGCAATGCTGACACTTGATCCCTAGGTCATGCATATTCACCACAATTCATGATTACATCAAATGTTTACTGCCTTCAGAGACGTAGAAGCAGGGTAATAGAGTCTTAATTACTGTTCATCACTATCCTATTCCAGCTGCTTCTAAATACATGCTCCTGGTGTATTTACAGGAGGATTTCACCCTCCTTTATCTCTTATCTCTATGAACTTGCTTAATTGCTTATATCACAACCACTATACTACTGTTCCATAATGTTCCCAGGATGTGACCTAAAGTCTAGAGTCTGGACCCATTTGTTCTGTTGAAAACAATCATCATAAATTGCCCCGCTTTGTTGAAACAAGTGTGACTTATTTGGAAACTGAGCTTAGCTGAATTATTTTTTTTAGGCAGTACATATACTTCTCATTTAACTTGTGAAAAAGACTTTATAAAATGAAAAGATTTATAAAATGCATTTATGTTATGCATAGCAACCTATTGCTTTATTTGATATACAATATTTAAAAATATTGTTTTTTTATCTTTAAATTATCTTGTGTGTAGAATTTTAAACACAGGCAAATCTCATATTTACTGTATTGTGAACTCACCTCTGTTTGAATAGTCGCTGGAACTGAGTCTGTCCAATCTCTTTTTTTATGCCAAACACTATTCATTTTCCCTGGAGAGGTCTCAGTTCTCGGAGAACACGCTGTATTGAATGTCTGGTCAGAATGTTGGCGTGAGGCCAGACACGCTCCCCACACCCACAGTTCAGAGGAAGGAGCAGGATGTCCAAATGTCACCCACAAGCACACGTACACACACAAAAGAATATCAAGTGTTTGATTCCAGAGAGCATGTTGATATAGTACTTCCATCTAAAGCCTTTGTTTGTTCTTCTCTCAACGTTGTTGGACACCTCTGGTGTTCCAACAGATTTACTGGAAGATTTCAGCTGTTCCCGCTCCTTAATTATTTCATCTCGTTACCAAGATCCCCTTCTTCAACCACCCATTTTTCTCTGAGTTGGGGATTTTTTTCCTTATCATTGAAGCTGTTGGCCGGGCAGATGTTAGCTCACTCAAGAAGGAGACAGAGGAAGGTCTTTCATCCTCTGAGCTGAACCACGGCTGAATGTTGTGGCAGCTGCTTTGGCATCTTACACAGGAGCCAGAGTGCTGTCTCACATTTGGTCCCTGCTGTTTTTCACTCCAGTGGTCCTTAGTGCTTGCCCTCCTATGCAGAGAAACTTATTTTTTTCTTAGTTGTCTGTTATGTATGTCATTATATACTGTATGTTAACGGATACCACTTTATCATTTCATGACTTCAGTCTAAATGCCCTGTGTTGTGTATTTATCTCTTGGACCACTATCAGCATTTAACATCACCATTGCAGAAATCTAGATTCTAATTGGTTGACAGGTTTTAATAGATTTTTTCTTTCTGTACATGCACAGCTAGAAAGTAGTTTCTGGCCTATTTACTGTTGGGCATTAACTTTGTTTATTGCTTTGCCACATTCTATTCACGGTATAGATTACTATTTAAGTCTAACAGAAAATATATAAGTGTAGGGGTCAGTGAGAGTTTTTTTTTTCTTTTTTTCAACATTATAATATAAGAAATGTTTCTTGAGCAGCAAATCAGCATATTAGAATGATTTCTGAAGGATCATGTGACACTGAAGACTGGAGTAATGGCTGCTGGAAATTCAGCTGTAATCACAGGAATAAATTACACTTTAAAATACATACTTGTAATAATATTTCACAAGATTACTGTTTCTGACTATATTGTTGAACACTGGTGTATGTAAAATAGACAGTAAAGTAAAAAAATGTTGAAACTTTTAAAGAAAACCTTGTTTAGAAAACCCTTAGAAATTACTTTCATTGGTATAAACTGATGCAGTGAGGTTAATTCAGTCAAATTAAACTTATTTTCTGAGTCACTTCAGTTGTTAAAATATGAGTGGAAACATCAGAGGTATTGTACATCACTTTGTGTTTAAGCCATGGCCTCATGAGAGCCTGGTTTTCATTGAGAGAGGAAGTGCTCTAGCCAGTTTCATTCCAACAGAGCAGTGGTTCCTCAGGGTTTGGGAACCTGCTGCTTCAGAGGCAGCCAGGCCCAGACCACAGGCTGGAATGTGCTTACAGAGATGGAAAGCAATGGCATTCAGGGAGAGGAGAGAGAGAACAGCGCATACAAAGTGAACAATAAACTAAAAAAGAGATCAAAGAAATTCTGAATGGAAGTAAAGTTTATAAAAATGAAAAAGTGTACCAGTACATCAGTTTACATTACATGCAAAAATAATTAATTACAGTAACAATACAATGTTTATTTGGGTAATTAACATGAAATAGATTGACATGTCCTGTGTTAAAATGTGCTATACCTACTCTTAAATGATTTTAAACAGCATTTTCCTATTTTATTATATATATAATTACTCTATGCCTTTTTTCACAGCATGTCATATAAGTACTTTTAAATAAATATATAATTTTGAATTTTTCATTATTTAAATTAACAAATTAAGATAAAAATGTGCATACAAATGATAAATAAAATGACAACCAGTTACAGGATCTACACTTTCTATTGTACATCCATATAGTTTTTATGTAATTATTGACAATATAATATTTAGAGGTTTCTCTCTCTGTATTGGATGGTTACCGTCTGACTTGTATCCAGTTACACTGTAACATGAACACTGTAAAATTGACCAAAGTTTCTATGGCAATAGCATCAGTTAATGTAAATAGCAACCAAAACATCATTAAAGTAAATTTAAGATAAACTCAAACTGCAGGTAAATTTAGACAGGTGGAAGCAACGACCATGGCATTTTTGTGCTAATCTGGTGTTAAACTTTGGCCCTGTGCCATGTGTTGTCTATGAGATGAGGAATGTGTGGCCTACTTTTCATAGCCATGTCTTTCATAATGTTTGCCTGCTTCTGCTAGCAAGTCTTCTGCTGGCTCACCGCAGAGATGTGTCCGTCATGTATGACCTATGACTCTGCTCGTCTTTGTACTCATTGTGTCATCAGAGCCATATAAACATCAAAGCACCAGCAGAACAGATGTTGAAACTCAATGGTGAAACTCCCCGGGACGGCACTGACACTGAAGGCACAGGAGTCCGTGTTCTCAAACAGCAAGTCTGGTCCCTAAAGGAAGCTCGATATTGGGTTGGACTGATTCTCTTCACCCTCATTCACTCTAATGAAAGCCAATTATAATCTCATTTGCTGTATTTTGTTATGCATGCATGGATATCAGCAATGATGCTTGTATTTGAGGATTATTTGAAATATCTCCCTTGAACTTGCAAGGTGTTTGCTTGGCTTAATTTGATTACACGCTAGCATGTCCAAACAAGGCTGCAGGTGCATGCATAATCGTCTAACATCATCAGGGATGCAGTAAGCGCTCCCAGGGAAGCGCCGTGTTGTGGAGGTTAAACCGATGAATATTCTTTTTTCCTAGATGTGGGTTCTGCACATCTGATGCTTCATCTAATATGTTTCAATCATGTGCTAAAACAAATAGAGCTAATATGTTGTCTAATTTCAGCCTCTAATTGTTCCATTTGTTCACTAATTGTCCTGGTCGCCTCAGTGAACGGATGCATGAGTTGTAAATCAAATAACCGCCGAATGGCTTTATTAAAAAAGCTAATTCAGGTCTTCTGCCATTGTTTGGAGCACTCGAAATGCCGGGCTGAGCTCACGTCCATGTTTATGTAATGAAAGGAGAGCATGATGGATGAGTCAGCCTGTTCTCTATTCTGGAGTCGTACTTGTTTGTTCTCTCATTAAATGTACGAATTATAAAACAGGGTTCTCAGAGGGTCGAGGAGGTGAGTGGATGCAAATAAGGCCTGTTGAAAGAAACAATGACACAGACAGTCTCTACCTCTCACTAATTATCAGCAGCAGTTTTGCCTGATTGTGTACTATGGCCGACAGAAATCATATTGCCAGTGGGCGAGAGGTGTTAGTAGAGCCAAAGGAAGTGGTTTTAGGTAGAGCCCGACCGATATATCGGCCGGCCGATATTATCGGCCGATATAAGCTAATTGCATTTAAATCGGCATCGGCATTTATAACGGCCGATGAAACATGAGAAACAGAGTCTCATGCTTCACTCATGTTATGAGTGTTGCATAGTGTGCCCACCAGAGGGAGCTCTGCAGCTCCAGAGTTAACAACAGCGCCAGAAGTCCACTACAGAAGAAAGCGATCAACTGTTTTGACGGTGAGTCTGTCGTTCGTCATGTGAAATGATTGTAGATTTAGTTCATACCCTGTATATAAAAACTGTGTGGTAGTTCTAGCTAACGGTCCTATCATTTTCACTTCTAAATATTCTGTAACATCACTTACAGCCGCTAATGCATTGCTATATTAGATTAGCCACAAAGCTAATACCATGTTTATCAGTGGAAGAGCGCGAACGTTAATAGGAGGTCAAACTATAACGTTAGCGTTTAACTTATTCTTATTCTATTGCGGTGTGTTTCCCACATAATGACCGCGTAATTGGGCCTTTCACACGGTACGCGGTATGCACGGCGCTTGCCGCTGGGCTCAGCGTTGCCCTTCAGATACAACGCGATTTGCGCTGCGCTATGGCATAGGCGGAGTTTTAAAAACGTTTAGCGGGAGCTCTTTCATAGTCTGTTCCTCCACCTTTCGGTCAGAAGCAAACATGTATCTGTCCCGTTGTAAGAAGCGAGCGATAGCGCTAGTCCTGCTGATGAGAATTAAGAGAGAAGCAAGGAAGAAGAGGCTATCCTCAGGTCCAGAGAACAATTTGGTGAATTCAGGCTGGTTACGTTACTCTAACGCTAATAGCCTCCTTTTTAGCAGGCCCCTTAAATGCTTGCTATTAACTTGTTTGAAGGTGGTTCTTCTCAAAATTGACAGCGGTGTGTTCATGACACTAACTTTAACCATTCAACTTCGAATTGATTCCGTAATCTTCCGGTAATAGTAGGCAAGACGATGTTTTGATTCAGACTGCACAAAGAGAAGAGGAGAAGATATACGGGTCTGTTGTGAATGTGTCTGTGAGAGCAAATATAGTGTAGTTACAGTAACTACAGTAGGTGCGTCAGAAATGATTAAACCAGAGGGGACATGTAAATAAATGTGAGCTGAATAAGCGCTTTTTTTTTTTTTTACATATTGTTTCAAAGCAGCTTTACAGACATAACAGGAAAATGTTGAAATAATATTGTTAAATATAAGTAGGTAATACCTATTGCTTGACAAATAAAAAAAATATATATATTTCTCATTTTTACCTATGTAGGAGATCCCAGTTTATTATTATTATAATTCTAATTATGACATGAGTAATGATACATGGTGATATTATTAATACACATGCTTATTCTTTCTCCGTCTCTCTTTCTGCCTACAGATGGCTGAAAAAGGTGAATGCTGTAGCAGCAAAGTGTGGGACTACTTCTGCAAATACTTTAACTTTAGTATTATAATTTATTTACAGTAAACACACAGACTGTTAAAACCAGCTTCAACTGGAAGAAAGTAAAAGTGTTAAATGTTTAAAACCAGACTGTTTTTTGATCATTAAAAAATATATACTTTTGATGTGCAATTGTTTAGTCATTGAGACTGTAATCTAAGGCTTTTTTTTAACATAGTCCATTCTGGAAAATGGTTTATACAGCCCACATACATAGAACAGGCAGATATTTTGCTATTGAATGTTGTGTAAATGCAGTTTATAGGAAATGGGTCTAATATCCAGATTATTTTTCAAATCAAAATATCGGCTTATAAATCTGCTCTTTTCGAGTTAAAATCGGCATCGGCATCGGCCCCCAAAAATCCATATCGGTCGGGCTCTAGTTTTAGGTATAACATACAAAATGATCAAAATGCAAAACCCCAGTTTTTATGTTCATAATGCCATGGCTTTAAGTAAATGATTATTTTACGTTGATGCTAGAATGAACTATCGTGTTTGCAACATTCCCATTTTCTCAAGCTGAATGAATGTTTCAGCAGTTAAACTGTTGTAATGACTGTGACCTGCTTAATGAGACAACTCATTATATTCAACATCTTCTGTTGTTTTGGTTTGTTTGTTTTTGTTGGCAGCCATCTTGTACTCCTGCCCCAGGTCAATAAACGTGGCCACACAGCTCTCATGCCAGAGTGAGATCGGCTCAAAGAGCTCCAGCTGCATGTGAAAAGCTTGTCTGAACTATGGAAAAACTGAAGCATGCCTGGCCAGCTGTCTCTGGAACTGAAAACAGCACCCATGTCTGCTGGCACCGGTGCATGTAGCGTAGATAAAACGGCACAGTCAGCATCCATTCATCTGAAAACTGATGAGAAAGCGTTTGTAATGTTTCTTTTTTTTTCTTTTTTCAAATAGGCCTATTTGATCATGCAAACTCAACTGAAGTTTAACTCAATTTCTTTCTGTTTGTTCTTCAGAGGTGCCCATGATGTTGTGTCTGTTTACCCTGGTCCCTCTGGTCTGTCTTTGGGCTGGGCTGCACATGGCCTACAGACACCTGTGGATGCTGATCTTCCTTGTTATCTTCAACATCTTTGTGGTAAGAACATACAAACAGTATGATGTAACTTTTATTAAAGGTCTATCTTCCTTTTTAAAGCCCTTTCATGTATATATTTAAGTTCGAGTTTATACTAGCTAGTAAGTTCATCAAAGAATCATGTAGAAAATGTGTCACGTTTTCATGAAAATATTAAGCAGCACAACATTTCTAAAGGATCATGTGACACTGAAGACCGGGGTTCTGCCCTTACATGAATAAACTACATTTTAAAATATATTAAAATAGAAAATGGATATTGTAAATGGATTTTATATTTCACAATATTACTGTTCTATATATATATTAATTAAAGGGGACATCAGATGCCCATTTTCCAAGTTGGTATGATTGTTACCTTTTTTTATTTTTATTTTTTAAAATAAATAAATAAATAAAAAGCTAAAAAATGTAACGTTTCATCCAATGTCCCTTTTAATAAATGCAGCCTTGGTGAGCACAAATGGCTTCTTTCAAAAATGTAACGAAGACCTTTTTGAATGGTAGTTTATTCATTTAGTTAGTTATGGAAATGCGATTATCGATGATGCTTTTTACAAAACAGAGCAAGTTGTGACTGATTAATTTATCAATGCGCTCAATCTAATCTTATCTCT
The DNA here is from genome assembly GCF_963082965.1 of Carassius carassius. Classification (NCBI taxonomy): domain Eukaryota; kingdom Metazoa; phylum Chordata; class Actinopteri; order Cypriniformes; family Cyprinidae; genus Carassius; species Carassius carassius. Next base: position 18,351,734 of record NC_081758.1, on the reverse strand, counting down.
ATAGTTTTTGTCTCTGAACTCTGTGTGAAAGTGATAAGGTTGTGACCCCCAGAATCACAGTCATTTAGATTTAATGGTCCACAGAATAAAACCATTAAGTCCTAATCCTGAAGATTGATCGGTACAGGTAATCTTCCCATTTGAGGGCCCAGTGGGATCTTGGAACCTGCAAACAGCTGTTTTATCTCTGAATACAAATGTATTATTCTCACAATCACCTTGCTATCACTGCAAAAATGTGGAGCTTCGAGCTGCGTCAAGCGCTTTGGGGAACGTCCCTGACGAGACCGACTCTGAATTTCATGTGCAATCTTTCCAATGGAAGGGTGTGACATCACTGGCGGGTGACGTAGCGACCAGGAAGCTATAAAGGCACCTGCCACGCAGCTGGCTTCAGCTTCTTGTCCTTCAGCAAGCGCTTTGTGTGTGCATATCTTTCTGTCTTGTCAGTCTTATTTATTGTCTGGGCCAGTGACTTCTCAGCCTAATCCGAATCCGATGGAGCGTACTTCAGTCTGGGAGGTCCACGGCCAAGAAGTCATGACGCATTTCGGTCACGACTACAGAGGGCGGCCCCTACTGGGGTAGAGCGGTGTCCACCTCATTACACAGTGCCCATCTCACCTCAGTGCCCTCAGGAGGTGGGTCTGCCAACCCTGCCAGAGTTTCAGGGTGCAGCGGCTGTATGTGTAGATGCGGCTCTGGTATCCTTCCATATGCAGGGCATCCGCATTCTGAACTATATCAACGATTGGTTGATTTTAGCTCAATCAGAGCAAATGGCGGTTCGACATGTCGTTCTCGCACATATGGGGGAGCTGGGTTTGAGACTAAACGCCAAGAAGAGTGTACTTTCTCCAGTTCAGAGAACCACCTATCTAGGCGTAGTGTGGGATTCGACCACGATGCAGGCACGTCTGTCTCCTGCTCGGATCGACTCGATCCTCACATCAGTCGAGAGTCAAAGAAGGCCAGTCACTCACTGTCAAACAGTTTCAGAGACTGTTAGGGCTTATGGCAGCTGTGTCCAACGTGATACCTTTTGGCCTCCTGCACATGAGACCCCTACAGTGGTGGCTCAAGACCAAGGGATTTTCCCCGAGGGGGAATCCATTACGAACTATCAAGGTCACGCGGCGATGCCTTCATGCCTTAAACATGTGGAAGAAACCTTGGTTCTTGAATCAGGGCCCGGTGCTGGGAGCTCTTGGTCGCCGTGTAACGCTAGTGACAGACGCGTCCCTCACCGGTTGGGGTGCGGTCATGAGTGGCCACCCTTCCCGCGGTCTGTGGAGCGGTCGCCATCTGACATGGCATACCAGTTGTCTAGAGATGCGAGCGGTGCATCGAGCATTGAAATATTTCCTCCCACACCTGAGAGGTCACCATGTGTTAGTGCGGACCGACAACACATTGGCAATTTCTTATATCAGTCACCAGAGAGATCTGCATTCGCGCCCCTTGTACAAGCTGGCACACCAGATCCTTCTGTGGTCCCAGTCAAACTCCTCTCATTCGGAGCAGTATATTCCTGGGAGATTGACTGTGGGAGCAGACATACTGTCGAGACAGGGGCCGAGGCCCGGGGGGCTTAGCCCCAAGGTGGTGAAGTAGATATGGAGAGTTTTTGGCTCTCCGTGGGAGATTCCGATCAGGACAGATCTACTCTCTCAGGCGCAGGGCAAAATAATTCACCCTCGCCCGGAGTTGTGGAAGTTGGGTGTGGCCCCTGAGGGGGCACAGTTCATAGCTTCCGGTCTCTCAACCGAGGTTGTTGAGACCCTCCTCCAATCCAGAGCTCCCTCTACGAGGAAACTGTACGCCCTGAGGTGGAAGCTCTTCACCTAATGGTGCAGGGACCGCCAGCTTGACCCTGTTAACTGCCCAGTTGGTACAGTTCTTGAGTTTCTCCAAGTGGGTAGACATCCCCTAGTTACACGTTTCCTCCGTGGTGCACTGAGGCTGAGACCTCCAGTACGGTCCCGTATTCCCCCGTGGGACTTGGTTGTGGTGTTATAAGCTCTCTGTAAAGCTCCATTCAAGCCAATTCAAGATATATCAGATAGACATCTGACCCTTAAGACTGCCCTGTTACTGGCTATTACTTCCCTAAAGAGAGTTGGAGATCTTCAGGCCCCCTCGGTGGCCCCTACCAACTTAGACTTTGCCCCTGGTATGGCCAAAGCATTCTTATACCCTCGAGCGGGTAATGTTCCTAAAGTTCCCTCTGTTACTCCACAACCCATAGTACTGCAGGCCTTCTGCCCTCCTCCCTTTCGGGAGCCAGACCATGAGAAGCTAAACTGTATGTGTCCAGTTCGAGCGCTGGACGCATACGTCCACAGAGCTGCCCTGTGGAGAAAATCTGACCAATTGCTTGTTTGCTACGGTCTTCCTAAAAAGGGCTTTCCTGCCTCTAAGCAGACCCTTAGTCGTTGGAAAGTCGAGGCTATCAACGTATCCTACGAGTCCTCTGGTCTTCCCCTTCCTTTGGGAGCCAAGGCTCACTCCACTCAGGGTATGGCTGCCTCTAAGGCCTCTCTAGCAGGTGTGTCCCTCTTGGACATCTGCAACGCTGCGGGATGATCCACGCCCTCTACATTTGCCAGATTTTATGACCTTGATATGCGAGCCACTCCAGGCTCTTCTGTTCTCTCGTCTTTGCTGTGCTCTTCGGATACACACTAGGCAGGGATTTGGAAGTCTGGCAGCATGGGCACATCGTTCCCCAAAGCGCTTGACGCAGCTCGAGTTCCTGAAAAGGAACGTCTCAAGGTTACGAATGTAACCCTGGTTCCTTGAAGGAACGAGACGCTGCGTCGCAGAACCATACTCCCGGCATCCCTGCCGGCGCTTGCTTCCCTACTCGAAGCTGAAGCCAGCTGTGTGGCAGGTGCCTTTATAGCTTCCTGGTCGCTACGTCACCACGCCCGTGACGTCACACCCTTCCATTGGAAAGATTGCACATGATATTCAGAGTCGGTCTCGTCAGGGACGTTCCCCAAAGGGCTTGACGCAGCGTCTCGTTCCTTCAAGGAACCAGGGTTACATTCGTAACCTTGAGACGTTTCTTTCCAGCTCTAGATTGATCAAATAGATAGTTACTGTTGCCCATTGTTTCCTAAAGGCTCTGTACCTCTTGCATAACATCTTAAAGATATTGGCCAGGCTCTTAAATGGAGGTGGTCAGGGTCATTGTATGATGATGAGAGTCTGTTTATCTGTTGACTAGATGAGTGAAGTCCTCCACGGTCAATAAAGCTGGATAGAGTAATCACTTGACCAACTGCAAATGATGGTTTCTCTCAAAAACTCTTTAACATCAGGGTTGTGTTACAAGGAAGAAGAAAGTTTGAACTTTTTTTGAATTTTTGTTAAAATGTTACATAACATAAGCAACATTTTGCAGGCAAAAACAGGTTGGGAAACAGTGTAGCGAAGCTTGAAGCACAGCGTACAAAGAAACTATTTCAAACCAAGCAGATTTCTCTTGGTCAGTGTTGAGTTTGCAAGGGGAAAATGCATTTTCGCTCTCATGCTAAAGTCCTGATCGCACAGGTTCCTATTGAAATGGCTTGAAATCACTGATGAAGTTTTGCCGAGTGATGGTGAATGTGAATGCATCTTTATGCTGATGACCCTTTTCTGCTTATGAACTTAACACTTTTTAGTCTTTTCTTCCTTGAACAGATACAGGTTTTTATGAAATTCATGTTCTATTGGTACTCTCTTATTTTGTACTCAGTATTTTTTTATATTTATGTAAAAAAGATAAAACTGCATCATATAGAACTGCAGTAGAAATAGATGATTGATATATTAAACATAGCAAACAAAATATGGCTTATAACATCAAAATTTACATGGCCTTGTTCAGGTTTCTCTGCACCAAGTTTGAGTAACAAGTAACATTTTAACAGTCCTAAAATACTTCCTATCAGCAGAAAAGATAAAAAACATTCATAACACTGCTTCCTGCCTTTAATATTTCATCACTGTTACAGTTAGTGTAAACAACAAATAAACACACAGTTGATATGGTTGAGTATATTTGTTCTGTTTCTGTGTTGCTTGTCCTACATTAAAGACTGACTAATAGCAGGTCAGAGAAGCTGTTGTTGTTTCTGACATAGTCAAAACGTGACAGGGTTGGACATGATGCCCTTCACCTAGAAAGAGCATAAATAGCATGGAAATTTGTTTTGACTATGTTAGTCAAACTCTAACATAGAAATGTCTGCAGTGCCTACAACAAAACATGATCTCCTCCTAGGGAAAATATTCACAAACATGTTTGTGAGGCCAGTACAGACATCAGTGGACATGCTGATATATGCTTTATACTAGTTTTTCTATTCTCTTATTTCCTGCAAACGCTTCAGTCTGTTTTCAATAACCAATCCTTGAGCGTCTGTTTTTATGGGTGCTGTTTTTTCCTTGATGCAAATTTTCCATGCAAGTCCTCTTTTTTTTTTTTTTTTTCAGTGGCTGTTGCCATAAAAGCAGTTAAGCTGCAGTAATGTAATTTAAATGGTGCTAGTTCCTGTCTGATTTGGAAGCCTGTAAACAGCTTCATTTTAACCTCTGCTGATTTCAGGATGTAAGGATATGTACCATAAAGAAGGTGAAAAAGCTATAAAGATATATGTCTGCTTATGTGTATGCAAAAAGAAGGTCTTCTTTTAGATGCATTAAAAAATAAATCTCATGTACCAAAAACTGTTGAACGGTATTATGCATGATTTCTATTTCAGATGTGAAGTGATTTTGAAACATGACATCTTCAAGCTACTCCCCTTCACCTTTACCAGTGAATATGTTCATATTCGTTTTGTTCATATTACATTGAGTTGTATATACACATTATTTGAATTAAATTAATTTGACAGACAGCATTCTGTCAACATCAGACAGCTGATGTTGACCAAGCTAGCGCCAACCAACGTAACCAGAGCTGCCAACTCTCAAGCATTCACCGTGAGACACACGCAATTGACTCTTTTCACACGCTTTCACGCCACACATCAATTTTCTCACATACAGAAAAACCACGAAGCAAAGAGGACACGGAGACCAACAGACTAGACAGAGCAGGTTACTTATGATATAAAAAAATGGGTAAGTTATAGCTAGCTAATTATCAAATGCAGCTACGGTTAGCCATCGCTAACATTAGCACGTTTATAGAACAGCCTTCGATACATTTCTATGTTATAACTTCCCGAAAAAAAAAATACACAAACATATAAAACAAACTTCTAGCGAAATACTAACAGCATCTAACTTACCAATCCAAAAGAAATGTTGCAAGTTCGGTGTCGAACCTCATTTCTTTCAGGTCCATCAGTTGTCTCCAGCGATTGAAAGCAGTGCCGATGTTTACTCTGGTTCGGCTCCTTTTCTTATCGGATTTGTGATTCCGAGCGCGGTTGTTTCCCTGTAGCGGGTGGTGGTCTCTTGCCAAGGGCTTAAGTCATCCTTGCGCTCTCTTCCCTGAACTGAAATGAAGTAGTGGGCTGTACTTTCCACATGATTGACATCAGGTTCAGGTACGCCCACAAGCCGTGTGAGTTATTCATGTATTGCAGGTTGGCTGGTGGTTATGTTGCCCGCATACTGCCTCCCATGGCCGAAACTGGTATTACGACACCTGTCGGGCCGGGGCTAGTAATGCTACTGCTAATTAAGGTTGATATCTCTGCAGCACTATAACTTTACATTTTTTTAATGACATCATCGCCCTTATTTCTTCTCATACTTTTGATGCGTGTAGGTCATTTTTTGTATATTTTTTACCTCAATTTTTGCACATGGCACCTTTAAGGTGGACTATTCATTTAAGGGCAATCCTTTAATCAGTGGTCTCTCTCTGTTTTTTTCCACACCATTTCTCGCATGGTGCATCATGTCAGCTCATTTCCCTTATATCAAAGGTAGTAAAAACCACACCTGTCTATTCAGAACTGAGAACAGTTATGTAATTAGCAGAAGTAAATGAGCGTATTGCTCTGGTCTGTCAGGAATCAGTGATAAAGATGCCCAGTGAAGCAAGGGCTGTCCTCTTAAAGTCTATAAATAAGACCTGAAATAAATACTCTATTTCTATGAGTGGTATGTGTGTGCATTTATATCCACTATTTTCTTTACCTTTCACTGATGCTGAGCCACAGTGGTTTCAGTGAGGGCTGAATTAAGGTCATTTGGATGAATTTCAACTAAAGTAAATCTAGTCCCTAAAACATATATGTTATTATATGTTATCTGCATTCTCTTCTCTCCAGATATTTTCCACACTGTTTAAATCATTAATATAATGCAAGAACCCATATCACATCATTCACTGTCTCTATTCTTCAGAAACATTCTCTATATTTCTCTGTATTTCCAGCTCAGCACTTTTCCCCTCATTTTAGTTTCACCTGCAGTCTGTCACCCATATGTTCCATTTGTTATGACATTTCTGGTATTCATGAGATATTTGGCACAAGTGTGTGTACAGCAATATTCGGTTGGGTGCTGCTGGCCAATATAAATCGTGGTTGGTCAGACCCTCATTGACAATGATGTCAGAGAGAGGGAAATTATATCATGCTGTCACAAAATCTGGATTTTGAGACCAAATGATTAATTGGTGATATTTGTTATTTTTGTTTAGTTTGCACAAACACATTTAGAATGTCAACCAAAAGTTCACTTTAGATCACTTTGTCACTTCCTTACTCAGTTTGAAATGTTACTCCCGAAAGAATTTTAAATGAGACTTTAATGATTTCTTTAAACACTATGTATATATATATATATATATAGAATAATTATGTTCCAAAATGCTGAAACATAAATCAAATATAGTTCAATCAATGCTAAAATGCAAAATATATATTACATTTTCTCATTTAAAAATCAGTAGGGTCTCACATAACTTACTGTTTAAGTATCAGATCTATTGACTAGCATCATATGGCATATAGCACCCTGCACTTCTATGACTCTATTCATCTGCAGTGTCAGTATGCTCTGCTCATCTAACTTGTGATTCATCTTTTTCAGGGTCTGTATGTGTTTTCTGTCTATCTCATCATGCATAATCAGCACTTCTGGCCTGCTAAGGCAACCTACACCATGTACCAGGGCACTGGTGCTGCTACTGTCGGTAGAGGGGAAATCAGCAAGTCCAAACAGAACCTCATCAGTGCCATGGAAAAGGTGTGTCTGTCACTGCTTGATATAGCAGTGGTATATAACAGCATTTAATACCACACATGTACTGTATTTGTAAGATTACATTGATAGCCTTTAGATTTATATGTGTTTGCATAACCACATATTTATCATTCTCCAGCCAAGATAGAGGACTTTGTTCACTGATTCAGCTCATGCACACACATACTGTAAAAGTGTTATGTAATAAAGAGGCCTGGTGTAGAAGCTCACATTCCTCTGAGCCCTCAATGTAAACTATTCACAGATCCGGGAAAGAGGGTGTACGGGAGGTTAGGAGGGGAAACGTGGGACTGTGAAGTGAGCAAAGGCTGCCTGGGAAAGATGGGTAGAGATCAAGAAAGGCTTTTAGAGGAGATATTCCTTCGGTCTGCAACTTTAATGCTGAGCTGTTCTCAAGACACTATACTTTATTAATTTAAAAGTATACTACTGCAGAAGCTTTACATTGAGTAGAATGTATATAGATTTATATATTTTTCAATCATGAATAGAAATAGGAATAGAACAGATATATATGTGTGTGTGTGTGTGTGTGTGTGTGTGTGTGTGTGTGTGTGTGTGTGTGTATATACTATTTATTATTATTTTTTTATTTTTCTCAGAATAGTTTTAACATGTTAATGGATATGACAGTGTTAATGTATTTGGTCTTGGTGGACTGGTAAAGTTGTATTATCATGAAACTTAAAGGATGAAAGTAAAAACCCTTTAGAAGTGCTTTATTAAACCTTTACATATTTCACCTTACTTCTTTGTACTTTGTTTTTGTGCCATCAGAGTGCTAATGATGAGACTTGGGTTAAGTCTCCAATCAATCCAAAAATTGAATAAAGTTTATATAGGCTAAAGGAGAAAAAATCCATACAAAGTGGCTTGAAATTGTTCGTAATATATTGATTTATTCAGGTAAAGTCAATTTATTCCTCAAACCCCTGTCGATTCTATAGTTTTCCACTCATATTGAGTTTTGATTTGAAAATACAGCATGAGTGTACAAATCCATAAGATTGTGGCTTGACTCTAGTTTTAGGGACACTGACCTCCAAGTGCAGATTTGTCCATGAGAGCACTGACTCCTAGCTTAAAGCAGCTCGTAGGGTCCCATGTGGCCTCGAGACAAGAGACAGTTAGACTCGGAGGAGGTGACTGTGAAGAGAGGAAAGAAAACAGTGCTCTGGAGGGGTGGCCGTCTCCTCAGGCTCTTCAAACATGACATGACTAGGTGCCTGGTGGTGCTCAGTTCATCCGCTGTACATTCTGTTCTGATAACAGGACTGTTGATGGACTATTGTATCAGAATGAGGTGCCTGGGACATGGGGGACTGGAGTGGCCTCTCTCTCCATCCTCCTGGGAAAAAGCACCCAGCCAAAGGAAATGTTGTGTTTAATGGGGTTAATTATTCTTTACTTTCATGACTGAAATGAGTGAAAGAGTAGGTTTATATCACAGGATAGAGTCAGAAGGTTACTGTGATGAGTATCACTGCCATACTGTAAGTGAGCAGTTTCTGCGGTATTTAGTTTTGTATGTCTCTCAAGTGTGAGATTGTTAGAAATGTGTCAGCTGGTAAAGAGTTTCTTATGCCATTTATATTACGATTCTGCATGACCACTAGTGGGATAACAACAAAATAACAGGCAAACATGTGAAAATATAAATCGACCTGTCTCAAATCAGCCGTGTTGTTGTTAAGTTATTAAAGGGTGTTTGTGTAGCAGAGATAGTTGGCTGTCTAGTTTGTTGCATAATGTAATTTAAATTATGTGAGTGTGCATTTACTGTAACTTGAGGTGTTGTTGAGGTGATAATGTGAGACGTATCATTCATTGATTAGGAGTAATTACAGTCTATTAGGGGTTGTTCAAGTATAGAAATAAAAAAAAACATACTGGAATAAACCTCTTTTGTATATATATATATATATATGTATATGTTCAAATTAACTTAATTAAAAAAAAAAAGAAAAAAAGTGTTGTAGCATTATAAACTTTCCTCACATATAAATCTCATCCCCAGTTAAACCACAATTCATTACGAAACGTCTGAATGCTTGTGAATGCTGACTCACCCCCACAGACTCATCTTTATAGACATCCAAGCCTTCTAAAACTCTGACTGACCCCTGCACCAGACACACCGGTGAATGGCTGATTTGCGTGGCTCCTTTCATCTCAGACTGAGTGCACAAACTAGATCAACAACAAAAGGCATTTTAATTTGGTGAAGCTTTGAAAATTGGTAGTTATTTGCTTTTTATTGTGACATTTAAAGATCTTTTTTGTAATGTTTTGCAGATCTCTGCAGACTGGGAGAGAGCTTCACTGAGGCCCAGCAGTCAGCCTAGCAGTGTTTTCAAAGAGATTCCTCAGGACGAGACCTCCTTCATCAACATTAATCTGGTGCAGGACGAGGAGTAACAGGAGGTTGATGACCTCATATTTGCCTTAAAACCGGTAAGTCCCTCTCTCTAAAAAAAATGCACCTAAATCCTTACAGATCTATTCCTGTGAATTTTTTGGGAGAATACGAGTTAAGATTTGTTTTTTCCTATCGCAGACACACATCTTTAACCTCACTATTTTTTGTACTGAAAATTGTAAAAAGAAACCAATAGTATTTTTTTGTTTTTACTGTTTCTTCATTTGCACTAAATCTTGTTGCCGTTTAAGTTGTCTTTTTATATGTGAATTTAATTATATATATGTGTGTGTGTGTGTATGTGTGTGTGAATATAATTATCACAAAATTAATTTGTGGAGGTTTTAGTATTGTTTTGAATGGAAATGTCTTGCAGATTGAGTGGCAGTCTGTCCAGTGAGTCCCATAATTCTGCTGTTATGTGTAACACAAATAATAAATGATTCAACCACCATTCGATGTGTAATGACTGGATATTTATCCCACTGATGTACTTTATAATAAACAATGAAAATATCTTCCTGGCATTAAAATTATAGTACATTTTCAGAACTGATTAAGGTATGTAAACTGGTTTTTGTGTGTGCACATATCGTATCAGTCTGGAGCTTGACAAACCAGTTCTACAAATTTGCCAAGTGAAACTGAAAGTTGTTTATATCATAATATGTCAAACTAGGCATTTATAGTTTTATATATATATATATATATTTTTTTTTTTTTGATGTTTTTGTTTGAATTAAACATTTATAATAAAAACAGTAATAGTAGAGGATCAGCACCTCACTTTGTGTGAAAAACAACCTGTTTTGATTGTGATTGTAGCACATCAGCTGCACATTTGAACAGACCAGCAGTTGTTTTATATTCAGTCACAGTGTGGTATATTGAAGAAAAAAGTCATTCTGACTGCTCAGTTTCATTTCCTTCATCAAGTTTCTCGCTGGTCTGAGGAGACAGGTGGTAAAGCTGAATAGATGACCTACTGAATAATTGCTCTTATATTTCTGGAGAGATTTCAGACATGGCAAAGACTTTACAGTGTGTGTGTGTGTGTGTGTGTGTTGGACTGAAATGGGCAGCAAGGGAAACCACTGCAGACCAGAGAGGTTTGCGGTCTGACCTTCTTGGATGATACAAGTGTGGCACACCCAAGACTAAAGAGCTGCTGTCAGCTACATCAACCCATGGCTCTGTAAGAGCTAAAACAGCCACTATATGTCCTCCCATTAGTTAAACAGGTTTTTTTTTTTTTTGAGGAAATGATTTTACAACATAACACACCATATGAATGGAAATAAATATTTAAAAGATTAAGATTACTGTTCAGTAAACCAAACTGGAGTGAAGCTGAAGTGACCTCTGCAGAAGAAGTCCAAAGGTAAGAGTTACAGTAGCTCCACTCATTCAGTTATGTTAATATTTGAAATGCAAAGGACTGTGAGTTAATGATAAGAGGAGCACTAGTGCTGCTCATTTAGACTTGACCTTATGGGTCAGTGAGGCTCAACTAATGACCTGGACGTGTGTATTGTGGACTCTGTTAGTCGATAAGATGCTGTCTGATTAACTTGATGCTTTTGTGTTACGTTTTCTCATTCTCTCTTTGCACGGTTAAATTTTTTTTGCTCTTTTTCACTCTCTCTAATGGGTGACTATACAATTTCTTTTGCATCTATTGTAACATTTGTAATTTTTTAATTGATGATGTAATTCTTTTCTTTGTTATAGCCATTAAGTACAAGTCTTCAACCTTAGTCTTTTTGTCCAATTTACTTTGCTTTTTGTACTTTTTTGCATCAAAACAGAGCTTGTAATGTTGTGGTTCACCTTGTAGCTGGTTGGTTTGGTCTCTTTAACAAATTTAACAAATACTTTTCAAAAAACCTACTGGATTTTAATGATGCTTTTGTACTACTGAAGTGAAAAGTATATTTTGTATACTGAAGAGAGTTTTAACCCTCTGGAGACTTTCATAGAGTCTGAGTTTATTTAGACAACACTTCTCCTTTCCAATGCGATAAGCCCAATGTGAATATCAAATACGGCTGCAGTTGTAGTGAAAACATCCTACACACAGTACAGACATGTACAGCACAGAAGTGTGTTTGTTTTTTTGTCCAGACAATCAAAGTAAATGGGGCCCAATATTATTTTTCCTATTGACACTGCAATTCAAAAGTCTCTTATGCTCACCAATGCTGCATTTATTTAATGAAAAATACAGCAAAAACATTATTATTGTGAATTATTAATTTAAAAGAGCTATTATCTATTGTAATAGATTTTAAAATGGTATTCATATCTGTGATGGCAAAGCTGAAATTTCAGCAGCCATCTTCAATGTCACACGACCTTTCAGAAATCATTCTGATATGCTGATTTATTCAAAAAATATTCAACATATTTTCTTTTGTGTTACACAGAAGCAAGAATACCATACAGGTTTGGAACGACATGAGGTTGAGTTAATGAATTTCATTTTTGTCTGAACAACATATATATATATATATATATATGTATATATGATTCCAAGCCCAATCGGAATATGAGCAAAGGTTTTTAGTAGCAAGAGTTGAGCAGCTTGAAAACATGTAAAGCCTGTTTCTCAAGCGCACTCCACATTCCAGCTTGTGCCGAACTACTCACACTGTGTCACAGCAGATGCAGATCAGATGGTAAGACAGGCCATATGGTGAAGTTTAACCGTCTCCCTTCTGACTGGAGCACACTCATCTGGAACTGATCCGACTCTGACCGTGCAGAATCTAAGAGATTGCAGACTTCTGACCTCAAAAATCATGTGTTTGTTTCAGGGGTGTTGCAGCCGCCCTGGACCACGAGAATGTGTTTTCTTTAGCTGGGGGAGATGGAGGGACGATAAAGAGGTTGCATGATTTAAAGAAGGTAGACATCTCTGAGAGGATGAAATCTGTGGACTTCCTACGTAGGCCACGTTTCCTAAGCATCATTGACAATCTCCTACACAAATGCTGCTTCAGAAGATTATCCTGATTTCTAAGATCCCTTCTTTTGGAGAAACAATATGTCAGCATTGCCTATATTTTGTTTGTAGAGAAAGCAATCCCAGAATGTAGCCTAACTAAAAGTGAACACCGAGTACATTCTGTATTTATTTTTTCATCCAAATTAGTGTAAACAATAAAGCTCGTAAAATTTCCGTGTGACTGTTAGGAAACACACCTCGTTTATAAATAAGAGAGTAGCACATTGTGTTCAAAGTGCAAAAACCTGAAGGGATAGTTCATCCAAAAGTAAACATTTGCTTAGAAGTATTTATTCATTCACACAAGTATTTATACATCCAAGATGTAGATACATTGTTTAATTGTTTGTTTGTTTTGTTTTTTAATCGAGCAGATTTGGAGAAATTTTGCAGTACTCACCAATGGATCCTCTGTAATGAATGGGTGCCATCAGAATGAGAGTCTAAACAGATTATATAAACATCCCAATAATCCACAAGTGATCCACACGACTCCAAAACATCAATTAATGTCTTGAGAACTGAAAAACAAAACAAACAAATTCCTCATTTAGGCATTTGAAACTTCAATACCTCTATCTTCTATCTATAATGTTACTTTCTCCACTAAAAAAGGTTGTCTTATCTGATACAGGAGAGAACTATACAGAGATCAAGCACAGTTTACTAGCGAAAACAGTCAAAAACAGTTCTAAGCAAGTGTGTTGAAGCAATAGTTTGAAGTTTTAAATATCTTGAAAAAAAAACTGTTTAAACTCTGATTCTGACAGCACCCATTTACTGCAGAAGATCAGGTGGTGAGAAAGTAATGTGATGCAAAATTTCTCCAGATCTGTTCTGATGAAGAAATTAACCCATCTACATCGTGATTCTTGAATGTCCTGAGGGTAAATCTTCAGGAAATTGTAATTTTTGGGTGAACTATTCCTTTCTAATGTTCTAAAAAAAAAAAATTACTGCTTTGCACACTCTTGGCATTCTCTTGATGAGCTTCAAGAGGTAGTCACCTGAAATGGTCTTCCAACAGTCTTGAAGGAGTTCCCAGAGAGATGCTTAGCACTTGTTGGCCCTTTTGCCTTCTGTCTGCGGTCCAGCTCACCCCTAAACCATCTCGATTGGGTTCAGGTCCGGTGACTGTGGAGGCCAGGTCATCTGGCTCAGTACCCCATCACTCTCCTTCTTGGTCAAATAGCCCTTGATGCCTTCAGTGTGACTCTACAATTTTCATAGTCATGAAAATAAAGAATACTCTTTGAATGAGAAGGTGTGTCCAAACTTTTGGTCTGTACTATATATATATATATGATCTGTGACACAAACACACAAAGTGATGTGACAGGTCATAGCATCCTCAAATAGTATTTTGGTAAGAACGAACAAGATGAGACATTATGGGCGAAAAGGATCGAAAAGGAAACTGATACTTTTTTCAGGTGGGGCTTGCCAAGATGTCCAGACGCTTGCTTTGGTCTAGATTTCCAGACCTTCAGCCCTTAGACATCATGGTGGTGTGTGATTATGTGGTATTGGCATTGAGAAACATGGCTCTGATCTGGGTCTGAAAACACAGTATCAACTTATGGACCACAGTCTACTTGCACTAAAGATAATATTTACTTCAACCACAGGTCGATATTGAATGATCTTCATTATAGGGAATTCCGTGGAATCCATCCCGTGATTCTAAACCACTGTATAAAGTAGGAATGAATTTAGAATTTTCTCAGTTTAGTTCATTATAGTGGACAGCTAGATCTTGGCCTTAAGATTTCTAGCTTTGTCTGGATCTTTGGGTATGCCTTAACACTGGCATGCAGAAATCATGTTAATGGCATGGATAGCCAATGTGTTGTGCACTGAGAGCAAGAACATTGATGTTCTGTTTATACTTTTAGCACCTCTTCACAGAACAAATAGATTCAGGGTTTGGAGTCTGTCTTACTGTTTTGTTCCAGATATTGACCTCAATTAGTAAAAGTCAGTCAGTCGTTGAGTCCAAAGCTGCTCTGGCATTCTGTTCAGCACTCTCTGGAATCTCTGCTATATTTAGTGTGGCCGGTACAACATGCTATGAATCTCAAACAACTTTGTGCACAGTTGGCACATTGATGCTAAATCTGCAGAGCAACAACAGCCTGCAAAACATTCTTATAAGTTATCAGTCAAGCCAAGAGTGTTGGCTAATGTATGATTACATGGTTTGCAGGAGCTGCCCTTTGTTCTCTTATCTTCAGCCAGTTGTAAAGTAGGTCACATCTTCAGTGGGTAAAAATATATCACTGCTGGTGGATGCCGGATTCCGTGTTGACTGATGCTGCAGGTATTAAGTGGTCTGCTGTGGAGAAGACCCTGTTTGCAATGATTCTAGAATATGCTTGACCTTCAGCTGAAAATTTCTTTACCAATAGGCTACTGTAGTCTCTCGTTTTTAAAAACAACAATTCAAAGGTCAATGATTAATCCATATCACATCAACCATTTCAACCAAATGTTAGTTCTTTCCTTGCATGACTGGTAATTATTTCAACATCCAACATAATATTGCATATTTCCAATAATAGTTTACCAATCAATGCTTGACAGTGTGGTGCTAAACTAAACATTTGTTGAATCTGTTTAAGTGTTACAGGAAAACAGAAAGATTTCCAGTAAAGACTGTACCTGGAATTGTTTGTCGCTTTCTGCTTTACCCTGTGGCATATTTTAATGCACCTCATACCAGCTGGGTCAGACCATTTGAAATGGTTCACGCACTTGTTGTCTCATTATTCAACACTTTACAACAGTGAGTGAGCAGTGTACAGACAGTACACCATGAGGACAAAAATGAAAACTGACTCCTTGTCTTTGTTCAAAAATGACTTGAACAGTTTTAGACATGCATAAAAGGTTTTAATGTCATTACCTAAAATTCCAATGAAGTTAAAGTCAGTTTCTCTCAAGTTCACACAAGTCTCCCATCCTATTCGTGTTATTTTTTATTTTTTGAAAAAATTTCACTTTTTTGTTATAGAATTATGTTATATAAGGTGACACTAAAGCGGCCAAATACTGTAGATTTAGGGGCTGCTGTATGTGTGGGATTCTGCACCTTACATAGTTATGCAATACTGTGCTGTTTTCCTCCTACGCCGCTTTAACATTTATTAATCTCATGTGCCTATCGCTTCAAAGCTACATTGGCCTGTGTTGTATGATGTAGTAGTTGTTGTTGTTGTAAAAACATGAAATATCCTTCTCTTAACCTTTGGCAATAGCCTGAAATTCACATTCCTTGAATATGAATGTGTTATAAGCTAACGCCCACAACAGAAAAACAACAGACCAGCTAAAACTAGACTGCTGTTTTCATTGTGGTTAAATAGTTTTTTTGCGGCAAACACAATTGTAGTTGAAGCTTTTTCTGCTTTGTAGGCTGCGACTAAACTTAAGATTTTCCAATAATATGTGGACATTCAAACAACACACGCATATTTACTTGTTGAACATTTCATTTTTAAACCACGATGGGCTCTTTACCACTTTGCACTGATAAAGCAAGATTGTTTATTTTTTATTTTTGTTTAATTAATTAAAAAAAAAAAAAACATTTGGCCAAGTTTTAGCAACTTGCTTCCTCCAAACTAAGCATTTATATGTTCTTTTATATATGTTTATATTATTATTTTTAATACATTAAAATTTATAATAAAAAGTAGCTACATATTTTGGACGCCCCCTTTAAAAAAGGGGAATTTGGGCCATAAATCCATTGTGGGTTAAAATGTTCAGGGCTAATCTGACTAGTTCTATACTTCATTCAAAACCGAGAATAGAGCTAGTAACTTCAGCATGGAGAATTTCTAACTAAAGAAACAGCTCTGTACTTTGAAAGGAGAAACAGCTCTATACTTTTAATGAGGAGTTCAGTGTGCTGGCATACAGTTGGGGAAAGTCCTTAACTGAGTGTAACAGGCACATGTGTAATACTGTACATTCCTTTCACACAACTCTCAGTGCTGCTGACTCAGCCTGTCACAATCGCTCTCTGACTTTCAGGATGTGAGAGATTGAACTTCACACATGGAATTTTTATCTTTTGGCAGCACCTCCAGAGGCTGATTTTAAAGAAACTGCTTTCGACACTGAATAACCCTCAGTGTTATCCAAACCAGAAGAAATAACTTGAAGCAACAGAGGAGGAATGAGAACTATTAATAAGCACTATGGTCTTAGAAAAGACCATGCTGGAATCAGTTTTTAGAAATCTGTTATACTATTATATATATTTTTTTTTTTCACAGATACGATCAGTTAGTTTGCTTTCATGGACTTTCGATTTGTTTTCTTTAGCCACATGTGTTTCTTTGTCTTAGTTTCCCGCCAGTCATCGGTCATCATCTACACTCATCTAGTCATCACACCTGTTCATTATCACTGTCTGTTTAAGTTATTCCTTCTCGGTCCCTCATATGGTTCAGTCACCGTTTGCGTTAATGTGTGTTACTTCAGCATGTTTAGATTATTCTCGTGTAGATTAAAATTCATGTTTGAACGCTATTAATCGTCTTTGTGCCTTCTTCTGGGACGCACGTGAAAATTTTGAATTAGGTTATGTTTTTTTATTTCATTTAATTTTTAATTCCAATTAAAGTTTAAATAACTTTTTGTGTGTTTTATGTCAGTTTTTAGTTTATTTTTTTATTTATTTATTTTTTGGGAGAAATGTTTCCTTGGCAATTGCCCTAGCTAAAATATATTTTTAAATATTATGTTATTTCAGTTAATGTATTTTATTTCAAGTGTGTGTGTTTTTTTTTTGTTTTTTTTTGTTAACAATAATCCTGGTTAAAACATTTTAAAAACTTATAACAGAGAGATGATGAGCAGAAGTTCTACAGAGTAGCGTCAGTGATGGATTCCTGGGTTAAGGTGGACAGGAAGTGCTTGTTTTCTCAGAGACTAGAAGGAGACCATGGGGCAGAGAGTGGAATCATGTAGGTGTGTCTACTGTCCCGGCTCCTCATTGGTCGGCTCTGAGTGCATAGTATTATTGCATATCATTGACTCTCAGATTCAGTGCTGAATCATGTTACAGCTATGCATGGGAAGAGAAAATGAAGTAGGAGAAGGAGCTGGAAAGAAAAGGGTGGGGGGTAAGCAGACAAATCATTTGGAGCTGGAGTATGGTTACCAAGTTTTAACATTCAGAGCTTCCTGTTTATTCAGCATGTATGTTTATAAACTACATAATCACATTTAAGTAGATTCAATTAACTTAAAAGGTTCCCCTCTTGGGATCGCTCTCTCTTTGTCACTGGCTATCTCCTTGTGTCAATCAAAATCAGATATAGAGTCAAAACAATGCTTTGCTTTATTTTAAGAGCACATGTTGCAATTAAGATAAATGTAAATGTTTACTGGGACGTTATGTATGCAATGCAGGGACGTTACACAGAGACATTCCACCATTTACACACTTGCAGGGCTACCTTTCTGCATTCATGATGTGGATATCGATTGTGCTGCTACTATCTGGCACCTGTACAGCTGATAAGAGGTCCTTGTACAATAAAAATGTACTTCAGAACTCAAAACTTCTTCACCAGTGAAAAAACAGTTTATTAAAACTAAGCTGCAAAAACAGCTCATTTTACAACTGTCTGGTTATTACAATATGAGGTTGTTAACACTGGACAACTGCAAAAAGCAAGTTTAATTTTAATGGTCAGTGAAAAAGTGGGAATTGTCTTTAAAAGATGAATTATTACTACTACTAATAAATGAAATGTTGAAATAAAATGTTAAAATTTTAAAATCTATATAATAATGAATTTATTATTCTATAATTTTAAAAATATATAATTAACCTTGAACAATATTATAACTAATTATAACAACTAATTATAACCAATTATATAGATAATAATAAGAGTTATTATTATTGTTGTTATTAAAAATGTAGACAAATTTATGATATGCTCCCTTTAGTTAAAAAATATTATGGTCACATTTGCTGGGATTAGAAGATGCTCTCTGCGGTTGGTCCTCTCTGAAGAAAAAATAAAATAAAAATAGATCTGTCTATTAAACCTCTGGGAGGCTGAGGTGCTGGACTTATTGAGCTGTCCACATTTATAGACCTTGTGTTGCTCAGCCCCTTTTCAGCACTGTTCAGAATCAGAATGGGCTTTATTCGTCAATTTTGCAAACACGCAAGGAATTTGTTATGTTTTTTTTTGGAAGCTCTTGGTTCAAACATAAATATATATAAATATATATCTCCTTTTCTTTTCAAAACAGTTTGAAGACGTCTGGGCATTGAGGCTATGAGTTGCTGGAGTTTTGCTGTTGGAATTTGGTCCCATTCTTGCCTTATACAGATTTCCAGCTGCTGAAGAGTTCGTGGTCGTCTTTGACGTATTTTTCATTTAATGATGCGCCAAATGTTCTCTATAGGTGAAAGATCTGGACTGCAGGCAGGCCAGGTTAGCACCCGGACTCTTCTACGACGAAGCCATGCTGTTGTTATAGCTGCAGTATGTGGTTTTGCATTGTCCTGCTGAAATAAACAAGGCCTTCCCTGAAATAGACGTTGTTTGGAGGGAAGCATATGTTGCTCTAAAACCTTTATATACCTTTCAGCATTCACAGAGCCTTCCAAAACATGCAAGCTGCCCATACCGTATGCACTTATGCACCCCCATACCATCAGAGATGCTGGCTTTTGAACTGAATGCTGATAACATGCTGGAAGGTCTCCCTCCTCTTTAGCCCGGAGGACACGGCGTCCCTGATTTCCAACAAGAATGTCAAATTTGGACTCGTCTGACCATAAAACACTATTCCACTTTGAAATAGTCCATTTTAAATGAGCCTTGGCCCACAGGACACGACGGCGCTTCTGGACCATGTTCACATATGGCTTCCTTTTTGCATGATAGAGCTTTAGTTGGCATCTGCTGATGGCACGGCGGATTGTGTTTACCGACAGTGGTTTCTGAAAGTATTCCTGGGCCCATTTAGTAATGTCATTGACACAATCATGTCGATGAGTGATGCAGTGTCGTCTGAGAGCCCGAAGACCACGGGCATCCAATAAAGGTCTCCGGCCTTGTCCCTTACGCACAGAGATTTCTCCAGTTTCTCTGAATCTTTTGATGATGTTATGCACTGTAGATGATGAGATTTGCAAAGCCTTTGCAATTTGACGTTGAGGAACATTGTTTTTAAAGTTTTCCACAATTTTTTTACGCAGTCTTTCACAGATTGGAGAGCCTCTGCCCATCTTTACTTCTGAGAGACTCTGCTTCTCTAAGACAAAGCTTTTATAGCTAATCATGTTACAGACCTGATATCAATTAACTTAATTAATCACTAGATGTTCTCCCAGCTGAATCTTTTCAAAACTGCTTGCTTTTTTAGCCATTTGTTGCCCCCGTGCCAACTTTTTTGAGACCTGTAGCAGGCATTAAATTTTAAATGAGCTAATTAAGTGGATAAAAGTGTAAAATTTCTCAGTTTAAACATTTGCTATGTTATCTATGTTCTATTGTGAATAAAATATTGACTCATGTGATTTGAAATTCCTTTAGTTTTCATTTTATTAAAATTTAAAAAACGTCCCAAGTTTTCCGGAATTCGGGTTGTATATATATATATATATATGACATTGAGAACAGAAAGATCATTTAAATGAGAAAGAAAACATTTAACTAATAATAATAATGTGGTATACATCTGGAACAGAATATTTATGTATATATTTGTGGATTATTTACGGTATATAAAGCTGTATAAATAAAAATATGTATATGTATTAACATAATACTCGAGAGAGAGGCAATAGTTAGTTATTAGGAAATGAATTACAAAAGACAAGTGGTCATTTATGTATTAGCTGTTAAGCTGGAGATGACATGAGGGGAAAATATGCCTCGGCAGAAATCTGTCACGTCTGCCTGAGGGGAGAAGTGTAAACAGGTTGTGACCGGTGTGAGAGGGGTCTATGATGATTGTACCTGCCTGATTTTTCACTCTGGAGTTGTACAAGTCCTGAAGGTTGGGCAGGTACACACCTATTATCATTTCAGCTGTTCTAACAGTCTGTTGCAGTCTTCATATATCTGATTTGCTGGCTGACCCAAACCAGACAGTTAAAGAAATGCACAGAACTGTTAAACTGTGTCATCTGCACCTGTGGAAGGTTGAACATTTTTAGTTGACAAAGGAAGTAGAACCTCTGCTGGGCCTTCTGCACAATGGAGTCAATGTGATTGCCCCATTTCAGGTCCTGTGTGATGGTGGTGTCCAGGAATCGGAATGACACTTCTGCAGCCACAGTGCTGTTCATGATGGCGAGTGGGGGGTGCAGGGGGGTTTCTCCTAAATCTAAAACTGTGCAGCATTCTGTATTTAGGCAGTTTGCAGGTAAGATTAGCTTTATTAAAATCAAAGAGAATGATTATGAAAGAGTCTGGGTAATGCTGCTCTCTGTGTGCGATCTAATCTGCCAGCTGTTCTTGCGTCGTGCTCACACTCGCATCAGGAGGAATGTACGCACTCACCAGAATAAATGAGTAAAACTACCGTGCCAAATTAAAAGGCTTACAGTTAATAAAGAAAGTTTTCAAATTTGGGAATCACATCTTCTTTAAAATGGTCACGTATGTACACTACCGGCCTTCATTGATATAAAAACATAATCCACTGCGTCTCGTTTTCCCTCGTTTTCTGGAAGCCCCTTCAATGAAGCACACTGTCTGGAATGGCTCCGTTCAACCAGGTTTCCGTGAAGCAAAGTGCAGCAGAGTTTAAAAGTCCTTGTTTGTGTGGGTGAGGAGTAGTAGTTTGTCTGTTTTATTTGCTAGGATCCGAGATGAATGCCAAGTAGAGGCAGACAAATGCAGCTCTGGAGCGCACACTGTTCCCCCATTAGATAACCACCAGTTGTTATGATATGAATCTGCTTAGATCATACCCTTACTCAAATCTTCATCAGCATTTAGCATGATGGGGTAATACTTTTGCAAGCTAAACTCTAGCAGCTAATCAGCTATTATCCACAAACAAGATTTTATATAAATTATAAAATAAAATAACGCACAATTCTTTGCAAAACATTTCATTCCCATCAATAAGCTGCCACATTTCCACAAGTGCTTGGGTGCAAAAAGAAAAGAACACAAGGGAATTATTAAAGGTGTGGTGTGTATATTTCATGCCACTATCAGCACCTAACCAAATGTTATTTTGACTCCTAACCCTAGGGTTGTGGGTTCGAGTCTCGGGCCGGCTATACCAAGACTTCGGTGCCTTTGAGACAAGGCACCGAACCCCTAACTGCTCCCCGGGCGCCGCATCATAAATGGCTGCCCACTGCTACAGGTGTGTGTTCACGGTTTGTGTGTGTTCACTGCTGTGTGTGTGCAGTTTGGATGGGTTAAATGCAGAGCACGAATAATGAGTATGGGTCACCATACTTGGCTGATTGTCACGTCACTTCTTCACTTCTTCTACCCTTCACTAGGCCAGGAATATACAGCGGTTTTGGCACAAAAAAAAACTGGGTTAGTGGTTCATGTGAGTCATTTTACCATGGCAGCATCGACCTCATTCTCGTTTTTCTCTGCACAATAGCTATGGCAAATCGTCAGTTTTAGCACATTTATTCAGAATACAATATAATGCACATTTTAAACTTTTATCTCCAGCTTGCAAAAGCAGTTTAACAGACATGTAAATGGAGTCTCAGGCAGTAAAATGTGAGTGTTTGTGCGTGCATGTGTTGGGATGGTAGTGGGAGGATTTCTCAGAGCTGTCAGCTCCTGCTGCACCTGCTGTTTTGCAGCTCAGAGGCGCAGGAGGAGTCAAGGCTCATCATGACTAAGGAACAGAGGAGAAACAGAGGGTATGCGAGTCAGCCTGTTGCCTGAAAAGGAAGAGAAGGGAACTCACTTTTCCTAATAAAAGAGCTGCTCAGTCCCTTTTTGGTGTGATTTAATTTTAGAGATTAATTAAAATGTTACATAACGCACATATGATTCCTACTATAACTGAGAACATTAATTCAGTGGGATTAACTGTTTATGCATTTGGTCATTCAGTATTTATGCCCACTAGGTTTCCAAACAGGTTTCTCATACACTTCCCCAATTTTTCGCACAGACACTTAGTCCTGCCCCAAAAGTCATGCCATTGCTTGAGCCAGTGAACTGATTGCAGAGACATAAAGTTAAGACTTTACTGGTGTCACCATCATGGACTTTCTGTTCCTTTTGTGTTTCCTTATTTTGGTCAGGAAACCAAATCTCCTGTTTCTCCGCTGGTTCCGCCCAGCCCTGAATCTCCTGTTTCTCCACTGGTTCCGTCCAGCTCTGAATTTCCTGTGTCTCCGCTGGTTCCGTCCAGCCCTGATCCTCCTGTGTTCCCTCCCAGCCTCCCTTTCCCGCCTCCTCCAAGACCAGTCAGTTCCTCTGCTCCGTTTCCACTGGTTCCGTCCTGCCCTGAATCTCCTGTATCTCTGCTGGTTCCGTCCAGCCCTGATCCTCCTGTGTCTTCGCTGGATCCATCCAGCTCTGAATTTCCTGTGTCTCCGCTGGTTCCGTCCAGCCCTGATCCTCCTGTATTCCCTCCCAGCCTCCCTCTCCCGCCTCCTCTTAGACCAGTCAGTTCCTTAACCCCATCTCCACTGGTGCCAGTCAGTCCCGCAGCTCACCTTCAGTCGGCGCCATCTAGGCGTGAAGATTCGCCATGGGAATTCCAGTCTCCAGCTCCACCTTGGTGTGAGGATTGCCTGTCTCTGCCTCCAGCCTCTGAGTCCTGGACTCCACCTCGGTCCTTCAACCCAGCTGCTCTGCCTTGGCTCTTAGCTCCCTTGTCTCCACCGTGGCCCGGCATCCCACCAGCTCCACCAGGTTCCCTCATCCCTTCGGCTCCACCTTGGTCAGTCGTCAACCATCCGCCGCCTCGGGAATCCATTCCTCTGGCTTCACCTCGTCAATCCATCCCTCCGGCTCTGTCAGGCTCCTCCTTCCCTCCGGTTCCACCTCCATCCTCAGTCACTCTGGCTCCGCAGCATTCTTCCAGGGCCCCGCCTCCACCTTGGTAGCCTGAGCCTTCTGCTCCACCTTGGCCCTCCGGATCCTCTGCTTCACCCTGGCTCTCCGTCTGCTTGGCTCCAACCTGGACTCCTCATCCACCGGCTCAGTCTCCATCAGTCGGCCCCCTGGTGTTGTCGGCTCCTCCTCCACCATGGCTCCTCCCACCGTCGACTCCACCGTGGGTCAGCATCCTGGTTGGTCTCTGGATGACCATCTGGCTTCTCTTGCTCCGGGCTCCTCCCTGGCTCCTCACTCCATCCACTCCACCCTGGTTCCATGCTCCATGCTTCCTCTCCATTGCCTGCCCCACGCCTGCCTCCAGAACCCCCACCCTCCCTCCGCTGGAATATCTCTTTCGGTGCGAGGACGCACCATTCCGGGAGGGGGCGAACTGTCACGATCATGGACTTTCTGTTCCTTTTGTGTTTGGTCATGTCCCATATATAAATACGTAAATACCCTGTCTGTTTAGTTCCTCCTGGTCCGCAATTGATGCTAAACATCTTATGTATCCTGATGTTATGTCCTGAAGTTCTGATGGTTGAAGATTTGTGTTGGATGTACCCTTTTCTCCCGTGATAATTAAAATAGTCTTTTGATGTATATCCTTCTCGTGCATTGTATGTACAGTCCAGCATACATTTGTAACAACTGGAGAAATTAATGTAAAAATGTACAGTAAAGGTGACACCTTAAACATAAGATTTGACTATTTTAAAAAGACTATATGGTTCAGTATCATAAACGAAGTAGGTACATTTAATACATTGTACATTGGTACATTATATATATATGTATATATAAATATATATATATATATATATATTTTTTTTTTTTTTTCAAAACACTTTGAATGCTTATACAGTAAACCCTTAAGTCAGATTTATAACTGTAGGCCTATTAATGTTGCTGGCCACTAAAGCTACACTGTGTTCTTGTTCACTACCCTGTCCACAAACCTCTGCAGTCGCATTCTCTATTTAGTGTCCTATTAATCATCCACTGACATAACAGTTGTATTTGTGCCATAGTGTGAATTGTCAACCCTTTGTACAGCACAGCCTCAGTCTCCTTATCATCAATGCATGACACATCACAACCCCTGGGTTTCCTATACTGCTACTCTGCAAGAGCTCAAAAGTATATTCAAAGCATGACTGAGGAAGAGAAAGTATAACTGTAAACTGTAGGTAGTAGATTAATAACTACAGTAAAATAAATAAATAAAAATCAATTAATGTTAGTTAATTAATTCATGCACTTTAATTACCTGTATTAAGCAGAATCTTTGCATAGAGGCATTAAACCTATAATACATTTGCCATCACTGAAACTATCCAGAAAATAATGCTGATTACTATCATAACACTAAATCAAGAAATCAGACAGCTCTTCACAGTCGGGAACTTGAACCTTTGCCCCTATGGTTTAAGAGTAGACAAGCCCAAAGTTATGCAGTCTATGCTGGGAGTCGTAAACTCTGGGACCTCAACTAGCCTGAGAAATCTCATACTATCAAGTTCCCTCCTTCTTATCCAGAGCCATGATGCAAAACAAGATGAAGCAACTGGCCTGTGCATGTCAATAGCTCAGAGAGCTCTCACAGCTGTTCCCTTCACTAGTTGTGTTTGCTTTGTTGCTGTGGTCACAGATGGGTGTGAATGTTTGGGTTTTACAGTATGTTACATCATGACACACACACATTTGGATGGAAAACTGACTTTCATGTAGATTGACTTATGACTATATTATTGGTTGTATATGTCACAGCATAAAGTGAATTGAGATTGAGAAGTTGTAAACAAGTTTAAAAACGGTTTCTTTTTTTAAAGCATCAAACAGATGAAATAGTACTCTAAAAGTACAATCACAAAAATCACTTGTCTCTGCTATACTGTAAATTTTAAGAAAATGGTTCCACTTCAGAGTTCTTGAGTATCTCAGCAATTTCTATTTATCTATCTATCTATCTATCTATCTATCTATCTATCTATCTATCTATCTATTTTTTCATTTATTTATTGAAAAAAAATTTAAATGTTATTTGTTAAAATTAAATATAATTTAAAATTCATTGCTAGAGAAAATAAAATAATTTTAACCTGAGGTAAATCAACATTTTCTAAAGGTTAAGCACCTAATTTCACTGACCATTAAAAACTAAATAAATAAATGTATTAATATTTCATGCCTCATTTTGTATAATTTGTGGAAAGTGCCACTTGTACTACTATATACAATTTTACGAGTGAACAATATATTTTGATAGACAAAGTACCTGAGGAGGCTCTCAATGTTCTCCACTCCTGCTCTTGATGAAAACATTGAGAAGATATTAGGATAAGGATAAGCAGAAGATATGATGGAATTACATGAGGAGCCTTTATTTGCAATTTTCCTCAAACTGGTGTCATAACAGTTTAAATAAAGGCCACAAGATATGAAATGTACTAAACACAGTTAAGGGAGCATGATCGTATCTTCTAGAAGCTCCATTCCCCTTTGAGCGTGAGGCTCGTGGTAAGAAGGCACGACAGAAGGATTTAACAGTTATTAGGAAAAGCTGAGACCTGTATAGCGTCAGCATGGACTAAATCAGCAGCTGCCATCAATAGTAATCCCAGCTCTCTTTTTGTTGGGGCCCAGGGTCAGCACAGTACAAAGGGCCTGACCTGCAAGAGTCAATGGAGTAGAGGCCTATAGCAGGACAGAATAAAGTGCTGGGTCAAAGCTGAGTCATCATAGAGCCTAGAAACAGCACTAGACTGCCTGTAGAGAAGACAATACAGTTGTAGACTTATGTAATACACCTGCCAGCTGCAACCAGCTTATCTGGGTGAGGATGTACCCAGGCATTTCACATTTCAGTGCCTCTTGTTATCTTGTCCTCATTTTCCGTTTGCGAAACGTCAGCCCTTAGGTTAAAAATAAGATAAGATCTTTCAGCATGATAACCCAAAGCAAACTAGCAAAACAACTATACAGTGGCTGACAGGAAGGAATATGAATGGCTTTGAGAGCCCTAATCACAACACTGACCTTAATACAAATTTAAACCTGTAACAACTTCTGACAAATGTGTGTAAAGTTAGAAATATAATAATTCAAGTATATGCTGTAATGTGTTACTAATACTTTAAAATAAATGTTATTTAAATATGTGTTATTTCATAGAGTTCATGTTAATTAGTATTTAGTTCATTTACATTCAATTTTATACATTTATGATAATAAATATATATAAATGTATTTTTATTGTGTTTGTTTTTTGTTTTTTCCCACTTAGGCTCTGTCCTGCACGTGTGAGCCTAAAATTATGTCAGTAATCATAACACATGAATGACGCAACTACCATGGCTTTTCTAAATATGTCACAACTGAGCGGCAAATCAATAATCAGCTTGTGGTCCAAATTTATGCATAACCTATCACACTTACCCCCAGCAATGCAAATACACATTTAAAAATGACCATAGATTAAAATATGTATTGGCCTGGCTTTAATTAGGACATTTAGTCCATAGTTAAATTAGGACAAGTAATTTTTATAAACATTTCTTAAACATTACTGGTGTGCATCTTTTGACAAAACAAGGGCACTGACATATTTTAAGATCAATCAGTGCAAGTTACTTTCAGTTGAAAGACTTAAGCTCAGACTTACGTCTGGGACTAGGCTTAAGCCTTGTCTGTGAAACCGGAAGGTCGTATGAAATAAGCCATTTGAGCAATAAGTTGGCATAAAAGCATTTCAGTGTAAATTATGATTATGAAAAATTTAAATTCATTAGATGAAATTATGGTAAGGAACTAAATTCAATAACTATTATATTAATTTAAGCCACAGTTTATATATATTTTTGTATTATAACAAAATTCTTTATTTGGGTCTGTTCTAACATGAATCTTAGTTTATAAGCTAGTATTTTTTAACCAACCCTGCTGGTCAAAGTTTATTACCTCACTTGACCCCATGGTCACTTCTTGACCCTAGTGCCACCTGATAAGCTGAGGTCAGAAGGTTAACCCCTATAAACCAAGCTGGCGTCTTGAAGTCCAACACCTTGAGGTTTCAGTCTTATCTTGAAATGTTCTGCATCTTAAAATAAAGCAATGAAAAGGACTAAAAGAGAAAACGTTGGTTCTGTAAAAGAGAAAAACAGAAAGATTCTGATGGAGGATGGTGTAAATTAAATTTGTGGTATTTGATGTGCACTCTAAATTAAAGAGGTATGTTTATAGAGAAGTATCACCTAAAACTCTTCATTGACACTATTTGTGAAACTACTAGAACATCCTGTGGGTGCACTGTTTTTAGTGAGAGACCAGGAATGAAGTTATTTCAGATTTTGCTCATGTTTTAAATTCTAAGTAGGAGCCTGTTTCCTTTGATGCTCTACTGCCAGCGTAGTTTTGTTATAAATAAAACAGAAGTACAGCTGAAGTTATGGATGGAGGTTTATTTATTTCCAAGGAAGAACTAATACAAAAGTTAACACCATTATGAACATACATTTCAGTATCTAATGTTCATAATGATCTCTGAAATGAAATCACAATGAAATAAGACAAAATATACCACTGAGGCAAAATAAACTCAATAAAATATTGCACTTAAATTCTAAAACACATCATATTTCCACTAAAGGTGTTTCCTGACAGAGTCAAGAGTTTAGCTTTAACACTGGACTACACGGAAGGCCAAGCGTTGGATTGTAATATTGACCAACCACAAAAAGAAGCACTTTTCTTTTTGCATTTAAAGCTAATTCTTTCTTTAGTGGCCAATTTTGGTTCAATCCTAAACTATAAACACAATAGAGAAGCAGATCTTCTTAAAATCATCTCTTCAGTTCTGAAATGGGTCATCCATTTCTCTAAGGTGTGCTACAGCTACTGTTCCCATAATAATTGAGAAGACAGGATCTATCTAATGGTCGTTTGCCTGAAAAACAAACACAATGAATGCCCAACATAATCATCAGAACCAATAAATGAAAACAAATCCAAAACCCGTTCAACTCAAAAGTGGCATGATCAACACTCGCTTTGAAGGACTTTTTGTTTTTCCCTTTTTGTCGCTTTAAACTGAACAGCAATCTCTAGGACTAAAAGAAAATAGGATGATTATTAGTGAGGCTTACATAAATGATAAAGCATGGTAAAATCAGTTCTTCATCAAGGCCACTGTTAAGACAACTTTGCTCCAAACAAAAACAAAACAATTGCCCAATTATAAACCCTTTACGTTACAGATGAACCTATAACGCACAGACTGTGTATGAACACATATGACTAATTCTACTATCTATAACTATCTACATTGGTATTGGTTTAAACTTTCTCCAGACCTCAACCAGACATGAGCAGATTTCTTGTTTCAATTCAGTAAAAAAAAAAGTGCTTAATGAAAGCCAAGCATGAACAGAGCCTTAACTACATTATATAGTAGTTGAACGAGTTTTAAAAACAAATGTACAACTCATTTCAACTGGATTTGGACATCTCTGGATCGGATCCATAGTCCTTGTATTGCTTTACAACTTGGCTTTTAAAGCATCTGTGTCATCCTCTGGGTCATATCTGGCTTCACTGGTCTGCAGAAACATTATGACTTCTGGTGCAGCAGGACAAAAAGGGAATGTCATAAGTCTTTGAAAGCCGACTTGCATCTTTGTGCATATCTTCTTCTCTCTTTATTGAATGTGTTTTTCAATATTGAATCTAATATTCCTTCTATAGACTTCTTTGAACTGAAACAGTGCAATCAAAACATAATCTACACCATTTTTGTTTTCATCATTTGGCAAAGTGAGAAGATCACCTGAGAATGAGTGCTTTTTTGCAATTTTAAAGCCTGCACTGCTACACCCAACAAACAGAGAGACAACAAACTTTTCAGGCTGCCTGCCCGGACCCCACCCCGGTTTTACGTATCTCTCGGCTCCTGTCACGCACATGAGCGGCAAGAGCTGCTGGAACAGGACTGTTGCACCATGATCAAACAACATGTGCAACAAATTTAACACCAAGCAAACCATGTTTGGCTTAAAGGCATTCTACATTTAGAACTGAAAATAAAGTCCATGTGAACAGAAGAAAATAAAATAAAAGCAACACTTATAAGTTGGTGAGGCAATGTCACAAGAGCGTCAAGATAGCATGTTACCAAGAGCAGATTATTGAATGAGGAAACACAATCAATGAACACTACAGATCTCAAAAGAGCTTAAACAAGATCAGTGCATTACGTCAGTCTGTTATTCTTCAGAATCAGTTCTCTGTGTTGCTTGTGGCTCAAGTGAGAGCATTCCGTTGCTTAGTCCAAAAGGCTGAAAACTGAACTAAAACAATCAGCGATCTTAAAACCCAAGTGAGGAAAAGGAATGTGCAAAAAAAACAAAAAACTGAGGCAAGAGGATGACACGTTTCTCAGCTGTTCTGCGAATGGTTGTGGTTGTAGTGTGCATTTCTCTTCAGATCTCGGACAAGGCCTGCATGTTCTTTGTCAACCTTTACTGAAAAGCATGAGAAAAGTGACTACTTTGACAAAGCTCTGCAGGCTTAGTCCGATGGGCCGTGTTCCATCCAAGGGGCTGAATATCTTGGTCAGGTAATTTGACAGTAACTTCCTGCCCCTTACATCTGGATTTTTTCCCATAGAGGTTTGTTTTCTCTCGGTAGTGACAGCAAAGTGAACAATCGCTGTCATTGGGAGATAAACAAAAGTGAAAGCTCCTAAAGCCCAATCCCTTTGGACTCATGCCATGCATTTCTCAGCGTGATGGGCAGGTGTCGAGTCGCTGCTCCGCGGTTGATGTGTCTTGATCTGGATTTGGATCAGTCTGATGGAGAGGGGAACAAAGAAACAGCTGCCATGAGATAAACGCATTTAAACAAGGCTGAAAGCTGTTCCCTGATAGAAATATTTTAGCCACTAAACTAAAAGCTTACCTCAGAATAGGGTGGAGGGGGTCGGAAGCGGAACTCCTGGATGTAGGCGAATAGCGGGCCATCAAAGTTGTCCCGCCGTGATGACACTTCCAGACAGCTCTGTCTCTGTTGTTCTGTGACCACCTCTGCATATTCTGGAGGAGCTGCGCACAGCAAAAGCGATGTATACTGTTACCGTGTCAACCACATTATCTGTTTCTTCTTGGCACAAAATGTGATCTCCACATCCTCTTTAGTGTCTTATTCAAAGGAACAGTAAACAACAATTTAGAAGACTTCTACAGTCTTTCCTATACTGTATGTGTAAACTGAAAAAGGACAGATTCAAATCCCATTGCCTCCATGAATGCAGCATCTTTGCTATTACTGCAAACATCCCTCCAAACAAGTAGCACTAAGTGAGTGTTCCTTACCTTCAGGCCTCTCAGTGAGGGTCATGCCTAACCAGCTCATGGTCATGCTGCATTGACTGCTCACAGAAGATGTCCGGCTACCGAAGGGGTGGAGAGGGATGGTGCCAACCACTAGAGGCAGGTTTAAAGACAGGTTCATGGCTCCTGGGATGTCTACATACACCTGAAGATAAAATGATTGGAATATTAGGTTAATCTTTTCACAAACAATGCACCTTGATTTGTAAATACAGCTTTTAGAACCATTCGGTTGTTATGTCTGACATCAAGTGTTACTGTGTCTGGGTCCAAAAGCAAACAAATGGTTCTAATATACAATCACAGTGCACTGTAGGACTACTGCAAATCATAAATCTAACCTTTAACGTTATACTGAAATCTCAGCTGGCCAGACAGTAATTCATCTTTTCTTAATCGTTAATAAAATATTGGTGTCCAGGATTGTGGGTTTTTAGAGTGACAGGCATGAATAGTGCTCATAAACAGCTGTTGAGATGGCATTGAAATAAAGCAGAGATTTAGACCTTGAAACAGTATTCGATACATCACAATTCAAGTTAACAAGCAGACTCCAGGATCCAGCTTAAACAAGTAGGGATGACCCATTCATTGAGTCAGCATATTTTCAATCATTTAAGATGAAGAGCGTCTGCCAAAAGGCAGGAAACTAAAGAATTTGAAGGAGGCAATACATATAACATTGCTTATGTATTCATAGCCTATGAATCAACATTTCCTCAATATACTTAGATATGAGTAGGTCCTAACCATTACACAAGAAGGGCACTAACAGATTGGTTAGAGGGGATAATAGGCAATTAACACTCACTGGCCTGAATTTCATCAGATATTTTAGGCTGATCTTCTTATCAGTATGTGCAGGAGAGAACTTGCCATAATCTTGTGTAATCTTATTATCATTCACAGGGCTGCATCTGTGGAAGCGCAAGAAGAGCCTTCAAGGAAATTATCCTTCAGCTGCTTGAAATTGACATGGAAAGCTTTCCAATTACTGCATTACTAGCATTTTGAAGCTATAAAGATGACCAGCACTTGTAGAGATTATCGATAATCACAATGTGTGCCCCAGAAGACTTCAAAGTCAACCCAAACTATAAAAGCACATGACTTACCATGAGTGAGTACTCCACTCTAATGATACTGCAGTCAAGGATGGAGGGTGATACAGGCGGGATCTTCAGCATCTTTCCATTCCACGTTTCCGTCTTGCCAGAAGAAAGTGACTCCCCTCGGATGTTGGCCACTAATTGTTTTATCTCCTTCATCTTCCCTTTGGCAAAGAAGGTCTGTGTTTGGTAAATGGCGGCCTTTGGCACAACCATGCGCGAGGAGCAGTTTTCAATTTCAGCAAAGATCTGAATAGACTCTCCTGTATAAAGATATTGTATAATGTTAATGGTACAAAATAGTATGAAGGGGAACATGTAGGGCTGCAACAACTAACTGATTAAATTGATAATAAAAATGATTTTAAATTAATTTGATTATTGCCAGTCACGTTGCTTTACAGTAGTGACTAACAATTCTGGCTATGAGAAGACATTAAAGGCAAAGTTTAAAGGTTAAAGTTAAGTTCACACAAAAATTCACATTTTGTCATAATTTATTCATCCTCATGTTGTTCCAAACCTGCATAAATTTCTTTCTAAAGAAGATATTTTGTACAATAGAAGAAAAAAATTCATACGTGTTCGGGGGTAAGTTGAGGGTAAGTAAATGATGACAGAATTGTAATTTTTGGGTGAACTATCCCCTTAAGAGCTTCAAACAAAGTTAAGAGTTTATTGTGGCTGTACCTGTCAGATGCTTTTTTATTAATTGAAAAATAATTAATAAAACAGATTTATTGATTATGCATATTGCAGCCATCATGTAAAAGTACAGTGGGGTCCAAATGTCTAGTGAAAATGTTAACTGATTGAAGATTCACCTGGAGTATAACCCTTTCGTTCAATTTTGGCACTTAAGGAGATTGGACCTGAGGTGCAAAACCAGCAGCATAGCGTCTTTTCTTTAGTTCCTGCCTGGGGAGACTGCCAAATAGAATAACAAAACTTTAAAATGCAAGAACCTTAACTGGTCATTATTCAACACTGCATTGATGAATAAGTGATGCAAAAACTCACCAGCAGGAGAGGAGTGTTGATGTCAATGTGCTCAAAGACAGTGAACTCTTTCTTGGTCTTCATGGGCAGAAGCCACGGCCTGTGCAGCTCAGCCTTCACCCAATAGCGCACACTGCCATGCTTTCCTTCGAACGAGGTAGCCAGAGGTCTGTACGTGCACAACACAGAGAACATTTGAATAAGAATCACAACATATAGTGAAGGTGAATAACTATTAGGTTTGGGGCAACATCCGACCGACACTCACGTTTGTGGAAGCTCAAAGCTGAATGCATACTCATGTCTTCCTGAATGAATAGTGGTGAGTCCCTCCTCAGAGTTATCATCATCTGAAACAGAAGAGAATAATATTCCAAATATACCTTACCTGCCAAAGCAATGAAAGCATCATCTTCTTGTTTATTACATTATCTATATCAAACACACACATTTCTGCTAAATGCATGAATGTAAAACACCCTTTGATAAAGAAGTTGATTCTCATAAACCCAAGCAAATCATGATATGCATCAATATTATGTCATACCCGTGAATGAGTGTTTTATCACATGTATTATGATGGTGTATTCACTTTCAATATTTATTCTGAATGGGAGAGACATGCTCAAGATCCACTGCAGTTCAAGTGAAACTAAAGGTACATTTTTAGCAAACTTCCAATGTTAAATAATTTGTTTGTGTAACACTAATGAGCACCGGTGGCTTTCGTTTTGCCAGCTCAGCGCTCAGCTTAGCGGAGCCATGGTAAACAGGCACGAAGCTGTCAATCAAGGGCAGAAACCAGCAAGAGAAGACCGGCTTAAACCGGAGCCGTCGCGCTCATTATCCAGTCAGTGTGCTGCAGCCTCCCATTGAATCCCGTGTGCTGCGGCGTGGACCTCAAGAGTATTCTCCCATTCAGCAAAACACGTGAGATACATATGTCAAAAAACACACACCAGAAATCACAAACGACAGAAAACCGACCAGTTTCCATAATATATCGACCTTTATTGTAACCAGTCAATCATACAGGAGCGGCAAAGACAAATTACACATGATTTAGATTCGAATTTTACATGGGAATACATTTCTTTGAAATTACAACACTGCATACAACTAACAAGGTCATAACATGCACTACTTGATTTGTATACAAAGAGTTTCAACATAAGGCAAATAACGTCGCTTTTCCTGTACTAGAAGCCACCTCAGGCTAACAAATATACAAAATAACGAATGACTGTATGTAAAATACAAGTCACGTTTTCCACTGGGTTAAGCAAACTTTCACACTTGTAATTTTGTAACCCGGTGTTTTGATGCCGGCGGTACAGTGGGAAACAATGCGGTGGTAGAACCATAGGCTGTATAAAAACAGATAGAAAGTAAAAGCAATTTTTTTTTGGCAAAAGACGACCAATTAACTGCCTTATATTTAGCTCATTAAATATTCATGAGCTCCGTGCAGTTGCAGAAACTGTAAAGCGCGCTGTAGCTACGGGAACATTACAAATATCAAACAATTTATTGCGTTAACTGGGGTGAAAATAGACAGTTGTTTTTGATTTTGTACGTTAAAAGTGACTTAGAAAGTCGGACAAACTTGAAACGTCATACCGAAGTTAGCAGTTATCAAAACAGCTTGCAAGATGCATTCATTTATCAAGTTTTCGTCTTAAATATACAAACGAGAGTTTATAAATGTACAGCGTAAAAGAAGATAACCGGGGAATACATTTACCCAGGATTTAAAAAAATATATGTTTTTAACAATTTCAAGTGTGAAGAGTCCAACAGTGTATGCAAAAAAAAAAAAAAAAAAAAACCTTCCAAAGAACCTAGGTTGTCAGTCAGCATTGACAATTGAATATTGGACCACTGAATGCATTTAAATTTAGCTACAGTATGTGCAGTATGTGCACTACAGCCCTTGGTGCAAAGTTGCTGCTGTTTCTCTCACTTTCCGCAAAAGCATGATGTCATAGAAGACACGTTGACGCCTCCACCAATCAGAGACAAGAACGGCTAGACACTGCATCAAAACAGGATTGAACCGCTTCTAACAATGGGTGGAAACTTAAGACATAATGCCGAAAGGTCTGCCATTATATATCTGTCATAATATATAGAAATCATGGACGTAGTTTTTTTTTTATTTTCCCAAAATAAATATACTGATGGAGCACCGAAACTAATATTGATTTGGCTGTAGCAAGAGATGAGCAAACTGTGTGGTCACCATTCATTCAAGCTACTTCACTGACAGCAGAAAGAATGCATAATAAGTATAATCAAAATAGAAAAAAAGGCTGAATATCACGCATTTAGGTGATTTAAACGGGATAGTAAAAATGGGTCATCTACGTCTATTGTCAAATCATTATTTTGCATGATTGATGAGTCTGCCATGTTATATTCTGTGTATGGTGCATTTTTTGTTTTGATTAATTAGCCAGTCGGTTTTAATAAATGAATACATAAACACAATAGAAAAAGAAAATAATATATATATATATATATATATTA
Source organism: Carassius carassius (assembly GCF_963082965.1). NCBI lineage: Eukaryota > Metazoa > Chordata > Actinopteri > Cypriniformes > Cyprinidae > Carassius > Carassius carassius. Next base: position 18,315,984 of record NC_081758.1, on the reverse strand, counting down.
TATATATATATATATATATATATATATATATATATGAATGCACACAATAGTCTATACAGGTCCACTAGTCAACAAGTACTGTGCAGCATCCAAAGTATGTCATGTCATCCTGGACCACTGAGCATCCCACCAGTACATTCAACAGCTCTTTTCGGAACAAATCTACACAAAGAGCATGTTTGGTCTTTATGCTTACCTCTTTCATGGCCAATAAGGATGTCTCTATGATTCAGATATTCAACTTCTTCTGTATAATTTTGAGTGTAGGCAGTGTTGGATCCAGCATTTCGTGATTCTGTCCAACGAACTTTTGCGAATCCTTTTGCATGAATATTAAGTGACTTCACACGAATCTCTCCGGTGACTTCAATAATAACTCTTCCTGAGACTGAGTCCCCACTGGAGAAAACAGGGACATTGCTGTCATTTAGACAGTCGTAGGTTACAATGAAGCTCTTCACCTTTCCTAGCACCATGGTGGCAAGAAAATAAAATGTACAAAGTTCTATATAGACAAAACAAAATCACAAGGCAACGTCTATGAAAATATTCTCTTATGAAAAAACCGAGAGTAAACACTGGATAGTGTCATTGAGATGCGAGAGCTAAATAACAGCAAAATATGCTGTTATCGCGTCTCGGTGAAGGCTTGACGGTCTGCAATGAAAGACGGTGAAATTTCGCCACCAGCTCACTTTAAGCGCTGCTCTTGTGAAAAACAAGTCAGTGCGCATGCGCGCGGCTCCTGTCCGTCCCCCTTCTTCCGCTTTTTGTGCAGCTCTTTGACCTGGACTCAGGAGACAAATAAGAGCGAACAGCTGAACAGTGTATTAAAAGAATACGTGGAAGTCTAGACATTTTTCGCACGTTTATGTAGAGCCCACATTAATATTTGAACAGTTTGGTTATAAGAGTAACATGTTTTAGATTGTTAAACATTTGTGGTTCTGTTACTCAATGGAGATGCACAACAGGAACATAAGCAGTTTAGAGCATTTATTTATTTTTTATATGTATTTACCCCCCCCCCCCCCACACACATGCAAACATGGTTTTAGATGTTGATAAAGAGATAACTTTTATGTCATAATATATGTCACTTGAACTGAGTTTTTGCAGGAACCCTCTTTCAAATATATACCCCCACCCCACCCCATATATTAGGTCAATTGAGTATCCTTCCCCCATATTTTTATATATTCTTAATTTCATATATTTCATTTCAAATTTTATAATTCGAGTTTAAATTGATTTGTGTTAAACGTTGTGTAAATAGGCTATTCCTTTAAATGGTATATGCAGAATCAGTATCAGCCTTGATGGCACAAGGAGTAGGAAAAAAAGATCAGTATCAGTATTATAATAGAGATCAGTATTATAGAAGATGAGGTTGATTGAAATATTTTCACATGCAGATTTATCCGCTATGCTGGTTCAATATGTCAAAAACGGATGCGCCTCCCAGCGGCTGCACAAACTCTTTCGTCCTTCTGTGTCTTGCTTTAGTCGCTGGGTTCTGCTGCCCTCTAGGGGTTTGTTGGAGAACAGTAATTTAAAACCATTATTGCACCCCTGCCGAAAATTCTAGGCAACAACAAGGTGATGATATTGCTGGTTGAAGCAGAATTGTATTGTTTACATTTATTTACTTTTGTTAACAGATAGTTTTGTTTTAGTGTGACTTTTAGTAAAGTCATAATAAATGTCAAATTACAGGTTTCCTGAGAAAAGTTGCTAAAAAGTTAAAGAGTAAAATTGTCTTTAGACAACCTTTAGTCTGTGCACAACTCAAAACCGTTTTCAAAAGTGAACTGTTTAAGACAAGTGTTAACTGGAAAGCAATGTTGAAATGGCCAAGAGAGGCAAGTAAACATGGTTCAGGGTGATGTGTCAGATATTATATTATTCTCATTTGAATTACCTGAAGCAAAACAGACTGTTTTGTAAACGGTAAGATGTGTTGGATTTTCATGTCAAGATGTTCCAAGTTTTATTTTAATACTTGGACTTAATATGGAGATAAATTAGTAAAAATGCAATTATTGGATGCTATTAGATGCTATTATTTGTGAGAAATTTAATTAATTACTCTAAAACAGTGGAGCAATTGTCTTTTATTTTCATAGATATTTGAACAGTTTTGTTACAGTGTTGAAAATAATAATAATAATAGTAAAGAAACTCATACAGTGGTTACAGTCCATACTTATTTGATTGATGATAGAGGTTAAAAGCGCAAATGCAGTACTGAAAAGCTGCAATATATTCTGAAATTAGGGAAGACTAAATAGCATCTTGAGTTGGTACTGCACTTTTATGATTCTACAGTTTTCAATGGTAACAGTATAAACAGTTACATTATCTCTCTATTTATGTGAGAGAAATTATAATTCATTAATGTGATATTATAGCATTTTAGTTGATACCAGTAAATGATCATTAGTCACATCATTTCTGGGCACAAAGGTTAATTCCAGATGTTTAAAAGATGTTGAATTCGGTGGCCTCTTCAGTTTTACCATCAAGACATACTTCACCCAGCCATGAAAGTATGTGAAAGATGAAAAAATATTTCTGAAATCAGGGAAACAGTAAAAAAAAAAAAAAAAATCTTTAGTGTCTCACAAATGACTGAAAGTGAAAGTTGTGACAGGTATGGTAACCCATACTCATGCTCTGCATTTAACCCATCCAAGCTGGTTTATTAAAGCAAATGTCTAATAATATGCAGACAATATGACTGGAACCTCTTTATATATTTATTTTAGAGGATGGTGATGATTTGTGGGGCATCATAATGTATTGTTAGTAAATTTGTTCTGTGTGTGGTGTGGCTAGCGAGAAAAGACCACACGTGTCTAACTATTACTAAATATTAAGAGCTCAACTGTACTGAAACCCGACTACACCACTCTGATATTTTATACAGAGAAAATGGAAATAATATGGAATATGGAAATAAAATTAAAGCACATAAGTTTGTGCACTAATATGGACCAGAGACACGAGCACCATACAAGAGTATCTTTATTAAGACATAAAAACCAAGTCAATAACACACAGGGTGGAAGGCCATGGCCTCAAGCTGGACCATAAAAGATTGTACACACAAAAAGGAGAATTCACACAATCACTCATTGAAAACTGTAACAGATTAACAAAAACACCAAAACAATGACTCTAAATTACATATAGTGCTGAGGGCTTATCAATCAATCCTCAAAAAACCAAACCTCACTCACACCCCAATCCGTGCTGCGTGCTCCATACTGCATCGCCACACTCAGTGTTCAACCCCACACCAGAACGCAAACGGATCAACAGAGCCCTCAGCTCCTAAATACAAAACATACACTCTCACATACAACCAGTCACACTCCCAAAAGTACACACATAAACAAATGATCACGAGGATAAATTGGTATAGACCAGCTTGGTACACTAACCCACCCAACACTTTCACACAAAGAAGCCACGAAACAACCCCAAATACTACAAGATAGCTCAAATGGACATGATCACTCCCCCTGATAGCAATCTGTTCCTGGATGTGGTTATTCCTGTTCTCGTTGGTGAAGCAGGAAGACAAATTACTTTTGGGAATTTTTTTTTTTAAGGTGTGGCACTTCATACACCTGCCTGCTCAGCACTGATCTTTGAAAGGATCCAAGGTTTCTCAGCTGAACATTGTAACAAAATAGTCAATGATATTCACTTCACCTGTCAAAACTGTAAACTGTAGAATATAGTTATAGTTTTGCTGGTGTGAGGTAAATTATTTTCTCACATTTGCTAATTTTCAAAGCAGATGGTTTTGTATCAGCGTGACTTCCGAAATGCCAGTTACAGGTCCCTCAGTACAGTCAGTAAAATTTCAACAAGTAGACTTATATATATCAGTGTAATAAGGACTGCTTAAAGTTAGGGAAATATTAGAGCGATAAAAAGAGAATAAAGTCTGGGTTAAAAAGAGCTATTACGAGTAAACTACGAAAAAGAACTCACACAGACTGACTGACATATACACACCCAAAGCACATGCACAGAAAGCTATTGGTCAAAATGCCATTTTGTTAGTTGTTAATGTAAACACAATCAGTTACAGTATGTGAATTTAAACATTTGGGAAAGAAACTGGAAGTGCATTAATATGCTGGATCTGTATGCATTGGACATACAGTCACATCTGACTCCAGAATAACCAACAAGACTGACTACAGTAAAACATCTTATGAAATAATCATAACTTAAGTATATTTGCAGTAGTAAATACAGTCTACAGTATAGATTATTTCATCATGGATGGAGGTCAAAAATGCAAATGCAGTACAGTACTAAGAAAAAGCTGTAATATATTCTTAAACAACATGTAGTACTATCAGCAAAATATTTAGTAGGAGTGGTTAGTGATAACGTTTATTTATTTATTTTTTCTGCTAATTGTAGACTTTATGCTCCAGAGAAACAAGCATGCAGCCATCTTTAGAATATTGTATTTAAATATCTGTTTTTGCAGAAGTTCTGCGTTTATTTCTACATTGCTGTCAAAGACTAATTAGCTGGTGAAGTGGAAAACGGATTTGAAAACAATGAGTGCATTGCTGAATGGGGCAGGGCTACATAAGGTCAATACATTCCCTGTGAAATGCTTAAGCTGAAAAGGCATAATAACCAGCATTGGGCTTGCAGATAAAACCATGAGGTTCTCACTGACACAGCATAAAAGGTGCTCAGAGGTTTGGCTGGTGAAGGAGACTAATAAGGTACTTTAGGAGAGAATTCTTTAAGTGAAGTGACATTCAGCCAAGTATGGTTACCCATACTCAGAATTCGTGCTCTGCATTTAACCCATCCAAAGTGCACACACACAGAGCAGTGAACACACACACACACACACACTGTGAACACACACCCGGAGCAGTGGGCAGCCATTTATGCTGCGGCGCCCAGGGAGAAGTTGGGGGTTCAATGCCTTACTCAAGGGCACCTAAGTCGTGGTATTGAAGGTGGAGAGAGAACTGTACATGCACTTCCCCCACCCACAATTCCTGCTGGCCCGAGACTCGAACTCACAACCTTTCAATTGCAAGTCCAACTCTCTAACCATTAGGCCACGATGAAGGAGCCGGATGGAAACCAGACTGGACAGCGTTCAGATTTGGATTTGGATAGACCCCTGCAGCAGCTCCTAGGTGGGGCAGCACTGAAGGGGTGTACAGATTGGGGTAAAGCCCTGAAGTTGGAGGAGGTAGTTCACCAGGATAAGGCATAAGGCTAGGCTGAGGTGGTGAATATGGCTGGAATCCTCCAAGTGGGCCTTGCCAGGGAGGACAATGTTGATCAGCTGGAAGAATTACCACAGGAAATATGACCGCTGGATTTGATGCAAAAGATAAGCCCAGAGAGATCTGAAAGACAGTCATGTTTTTGATTTACTTTTTGGTAGAAAGTCTTGTTTAGCTGTGAAACTAACGTTGTTATAGACCAAAAATACTTTTATAGACCAAAAATTAAAAAGGACTTAAAAATTACAGGGATAGTTTACTCAAAAATCACCACCACACTGTTTGTTTCTTCTGCAGAACACAAAAGAAAATATTCTGAAGTTAAAAAAAAATGTTTCAGCTGTTTGTCCATACAGTACTACGGGCCCCGCACATGACACGCAGGAAAAAATATAAGGCTAAATCGTGTCCACGATTTACTAATTCGTTCCCTTAATGTACTAAAATATGCACACGATTACTATAGCATCGCCTCGATTTACTACTGCATTCACTCGATTTATAAATTGTGCGCACTAGGGCTGAAACGATTCCTCGAGTAACTCGATTACAAAAAATGATCTAGGCAAATTCCTCTGCCTCGAAACCTCTTTTAATTTATTTTAAATCTCACGTCAGGTTCTTTCACAATGATTTTTTACATGTGGCACAACGCATTTACGTCACCCACAAAGTGGTCGGAGACACAAGGAGTCAGGAGTGTTTTGATTTGAGGGCGCGGGCAAACGTAAAGAGAAAGTCGTGGCGTGTGTCCATTGCAAGATAGAGCTGGCATACCACAACTAGGGCCCTATGATTTCCGCGATGCCGAAAACACGGAGGGAATCGCGGAATCCAGTCATAAAAATTGAGTTTACAGTTTAAAGCGGAATGGCAAGGAATTTGCCAAATTTTGAATGAATTAATCAAAAATAGGTCATTGCACTTACATCTAATCATGATATAGACTAATATATGTAAAAACTAAGCCGGTACAGTCTATTTAAATATGAATCCTGCATGTTCTGCAAGTATCTGTTAATGAATGGAGCAGAACTGAGTAAAACTAGTGTCACATCATACACAGAACTGTAAAGTATGGAATGATATTCCGGACATTATTCAAAAGGAATTGCAAATTGTATTTGCAATTGCGTTTTCAATTTGTGGATGCAAAAAATGTGACATAATCCAAACGCAAATGCAAATCACGCATTACCGTTTGCATTTTCGTTTATACGCACGGTGTCTGCCAAATTTAAAATGGAAATGCAAAGTCCGTTTGCAATTGTGTTTCCCATATCTTACGAGCTATGAGCCTGTCATATTTAAATAGAAATATTAATTTACACTGTGCATGTAAATTGCCAAAACTGAAATGGAATCGCAATTAGGGGTGGGCGAATCGATCTAAATATCGATAGTATCGATGCCAACACTGGTATTGGTATCCGATCGATACAATTGTAATTGAATCGATATTTTAATTTAAATATCTCTCATCTACGTTCATTATACTTTGCTCGTGTCTTCTACCTCTACAATGAGCAAACGCTACTTTCACATCCTGGCCCACTTTGCTACTCCTCCCCCGCCTGCTGCTCTGCTGTGATTCGTTGTTGTGTCGTCACATGACTCACTGACACAACGCCCCGAGGAGCAGCGAACAGAGTGAGCGAAGCTGATAGCACATTGAAGTCCTGAAGGGGGGCTCAGGGAATGTAATTGCACAGGTACATTTGTTCTTTGTTTGTTCTTCAGTAATAATTGTGTGCACTTTATTTCATTTGTTTTTAAAACCAGAAATAAGGGAGAGATTATTTTTCTTTATTTTATTGTATTTTTATTAAAGGCTGTAAAGAATTCATTCTACAGTGCCTAATAACTAATAATTTTGTGGACTTCAATACATTAATAAAAATTATTGCCGAAATAATTGATCATTCATTCACCTCAGAAATAATGACATAGACCTATGTACTGCTCTCCCCTACACAAAAGTTTTTTTTTTTTTTTTAAGTAAAAAGTATCGTAATGGTATCGGTATCGATACCATACTGACCCTATATGTATTTGGTATCGGATCGATACCAAATTTTGCAGTATCGCCCACCACTAATCGCAATTCCTTTTGCATTTGAATTTCCAACGTCTACACGGAAACCTGTCAATCAAGTGACAGGGGTGGGGCCATTTTATTGGGCGTGTTTGCATTGGGAAGTGACGTCACTCACAGTCGACGGTAATAAATAATTATTAATTAATTAGTGTGGACTTTGTCATCTAAATACTTAATAACCAATAAGGTTAAGGATGTGTCTTACAAATTACTTCATCTTTTCTATCCTGTGAAGCTTTACTTAAAATAGATGTTTCCTGATATTGACACTTTATGTACTTTTTGTGGTGCTGAACACGAATCCATTTCTCATCTCTTCTAGGAATCCACATATACAAGTCTGTTCTGGAAGAATTTTTGTATCTTCGAATCATACTAAAATGTACCATTAAACCACAGTAGCTACAAATGTACAGTTGTCTGAGATGTTATGAAATGTTCTTTAACATCATGAACCATAAAATGTAGTCAGTGTTCTGCTATATGGTTTATTTATAATAGGTAAACACAGGTCACAAGTTAACACGGTCACATTTCCTTGATTCAGCAGCTGCACGATGTGAAGCCGAGAGTCCCGTCTTAAATCTAGAGATCTGGAGCTGATTCGGTGTAGATCGGTAGCTCGGTGGTTCGTGACTGTTGTCTCGCGGTGGGCCATCTTTTAGCGCGTGTTTGAAACCCGCGCCAACACAGACGTACTTTATTTTTTTGTTTATCCTGCTTACTTCTGCCGCGAAACGGGCGATCATACTAATAACTTGTAATCTTTACAAGAATATCTGAATCATGCAATGAGCAAGTCTGCGTTTATTAAACACTTAATATCGCGTCAGTTTGTGCTTTCAGAATCGCCGAATCTGCTGCCGTCGTTCCAGCACATCTGCAGCGGAGACCTGAACCAGGAAGTTGGTCACCAGATAACACGGTAACCAGTTAAACCGTAACACCGGGAAGATTAGGCAAATAGACTGGTGACATACTGTATAGGTCTGCGAGCATTTCTCAATACAAAGTTCGCTGATTTCGGACTTGCATCCTCGGTAGTTCAGACTTTGTGCATTCGACTTGGGAGTGTGATGTCTGCGAGGACGCAGGCCCGTAATTCTGCAAACAGCAGCGTACTTGATAACATGTCAGCTTGCCTTGACTGCTGCAACTTTCCTCACTGTATATTTACAATAAAACGAAAAAGGATATGAAATACCACTGCCTCCTTTCATTTTTCATTTAAACATAATAATAGCAGCAGAAATGTACTTAGTTCAGGGAAATGTGTATATATACGTACAGTCATTACAAATGAAACTAAATATTATATCAATTGCCTCTTTTATTACCGTCGACTGTGAGTGACGTCACTTCCCAATTCAAACACGCCCAATAAAATGGCCCCACCCCTGTTACTTGATTGACAGCTTTCCGTGTAGACGTTGGAAATTCAAATGCAAAAGGAATTGCGATTCCATTTGAGTTTTGGCAGTTTACATGCGCAGTGCAGAGAGAGTGAAAAGGCAAATGTGGTAATTAATATTGTTATTTAAATATGACAAGCTTATAGCTTGTAAGATATGGGAAACACAATTGCAAACGGACTTTGCATTTCCATTTTAAATTTGGCAGGCACTGTGCGTTCGCTTAAACGAAAATGCAACTGGTAATGCGCGATTTGCATTTGCGTTTGGATTAGGTCACATATTATGCGTCCACAAATTGAAAACGCAATTGCAAATACAATTTGCAATTCCTTTTGAATAATGTCCAGAATATCATTATTTAGTAAAGGTACGTCAACCCGTCAAAATAAAAGTCCGGTTAAAGACTATTGTTCAGCAGAATGTACATAGCCTACTACTAAAAAAAAAAATCTAAAATTTTTTTTAAGGTTTAATCATACAACATTTCTTCCACGTTTTATTTTCAAGTCGTGCGCACGATTTAGCAAATAGAGCGAACGCAATAGTAAATCGAGGGAAGGCAATAGTAATCGTGTACACGCTTTAGTAAACTAAGGGAACGAATTAGTAAATTGTGCACACAATTTATAATTGTTTTCTTGCTTGTTATTTGCGGGGCTCCATACAGTACATTAAGTTTTTTTTTTTTTTTTTTTTTAAATATCTTCTTTTGTATTCTGCAATATTAGAGATTTGAAATGGCATAAGGGTAAAGTAGCATTTTGGGTTGAACTATTGCTTTAAACATGGCAATACTACAGAAGACAAAATAGCACCTTGAGATTGTACTGCACTTTTATGATTCTGCAGTTTTCAATGGTGACAGTCAGGTCATGTGGAAGCATCATGTCCACTATGAATTTTGACTTTTCTCCAGATGGGATGCGATCTCTAGTCTCTTTGATTATATGCTTGAATCCTCCATTAGTGCGCCAGCCAGCGATGAACGTCTGTTGCTGCTTGAGGCTGTACTTCAGCCTGACATCACGAGATGAAGAGTTGTCAATATCGACAAAAACTCTGATCGTTTCACCTGCAAAAATGGTCATAATTAGAGCCAACAAAAATCAATAATAATAATAATAATAATAAAACTGACTATAGTGGGTTTCATCCAAGTTGCTAATTTAATTTATGTGATGTCTGTTTACAGACAAAGCAGTATTTCCATTCAGTGTGTTTAGGACAACACACTAGTCATGTCTGGAGGAACTGAAGTTGAATAATTTTGATGTCAGTCTTTCACTGTAGAATGACTACAGTTTTGAGATGCTATACAAAGCTCTGCTGTTATTTTCTTCGCTAAGCAAATTTTATTTGCATTAAAAGCTACAGTATACATGACATCTTCACCTTGCATATAGCCAGTTTTTTCCAATGTTACAGTCATTGACATTTTTCCTGAGCCAAAAAGTTTCATCTTCTTGTCTTGTGTGCCAGATTGTGGTTGCTGTATGGAAAAAGAAGAAGAAGAAGAAAGAACAGCATACTGAGATGAGCAAACTAAAATCACGGTTCGATTTCATCTAAGCTCTAAATCACAAAGAAATGGTTTAAATCAAATGAGTTCTGATGACAGTTTATAAAACAGATCCAGTCCTTGACACCTGTGACCTCATTACATCAGTATTACTGTGCCACTGCGTCATTGTGTTACTTGGCAAACATTCTGCTATCAGAATTACATTTCTTGGCTGGACAAATAATATGTATTATATTTGATGCTAATAATTGCTACTGTGTGTTTACTTTATGAATAAAATAAACATTAACAATGCCCCTTAGCTGTTATTTCACTGTAAATCCACAGCTTCTTGGGGTTTATTGCTTTATTAAGAGGCTACAGTACATCATCTTTCTATTTAAGTGAATCAGTGAGTCAAACATGGTATTGTAAGTCATACCAGCAAGTGATCATTGGACCCATAATTTCTCAGCACAAAGGTTAATTCTGTATATTTAGTAGATGTTGGCTTCCAACGTCTGCTCAGCTTTACCATCAAGACATACTTCACCCAGCCATGATTTCCTTCAAAAGATGGAGGCATATTTCTGAAATTAGGAAAAAACAAAACTCTTTAGTTTCTGAAAAGCAGTGCATAATATAAATCATTATACACATTACACACAAACATATACAGGTATTTATTTATTCAGAATATACATATACCTTACTACTTCTTTGTAATATGGTAAACAAGTAAATATTTTTTTTTAACTCAAATATTCTAGATTATTAAGCAATTACTATGACTGACATTTGTTTTTTAGAGGATGATAATGATTTGTGGGGTAGTGTTACAACTGATTGGGAACTGAAAGGAAGCAGGATGTGGCACATTTTTTTTACGCTTTTTCAGTCTTGCTTATTTACTTCAATATACTGTGTTCATGGACTATAAATTAAACCTGCCGAGTATTATTTCACTGCACATAGTTACACAATAAGGAACAACATCAGTTCTATGTTGTTCAATCAGTTCAACAATCAGTTATATTACTCACTGTTGAGGCAGCTGAAATCTGAATGGGAAAACATGACTTCCTGGCCTAATCACTGGTCCATCTGAGGAACAATAAGGCATGTTAATATGGGTCACAATAGAAGTTTTCAAAAAGCATATTTACTATCAGCAAACAATCTTGGGCAGTCTTGGTACTGGTGGGGGCAGAGAATGACCAGAGCTCTCTTCCACCCTCAATACCAGGACTGAGGCGAGATTGAGGCTGCCCACTGCTCCGTGGTTGTGTGTGTGTGTGTGTGTGTGTGTGTGTGTGTGTGTGTGTATATAGTACTTACTGCTGTGTGTGTGTGTGTGTGTAGTACTTACTGCTGTGTGTGTGTGTGCGCACTTGGATGGGTTAAATGCAGAGCACAAAATTACTAGTAAGGAACACCTTACTTGGCCACGTCACATCACTTTCACATTCATGTCACTTTCAACAATCATTTCAGGTTTCATGTAAATTATAAAAAGTTTAATGTAATTAATTTGGTGCATATATGAAACCCATTTACTTACAAGTTTCTCCTTCTACAAGAGTTGCATTCTTTTCCCTTTTTCCTGTAGACGTTACAGCAAGAAATAAAAGTATTACACTTTTTTAAAATAATAATTTGTTTAATAATAAAGTTTTCTATATCGCGCAAGCTCACCTCTCTTCGAGCTCTTTTGAATGAAGTATTGCTTTAGTTTGAAGTATCTCTCATGGTCGCTATAGGTTGTTTCGTCGTCACCTGAGCCTTCAGTCCAGCGCACATTTGCATCCCCCCTCAACTTAACAAAAAAACTGTCCACCTTTATTTCTTTGGTTACTTCCAAAACAACTTGCCCCTCCACAATATCTCCACTAGTAAAAGTATTGCTTTCATTAATCGGGTCGTAGTGAAGACAGAACTCTTTGATGGATCTTGACATTGTAATTTCTATGTCTGTACTCTAGACACACAAATACAGCTCTGTTCGCAAGCGGAATGACATTCATGTGAAATAAAATAAGGGCTGAGGGCGTGACTCATGATTGCGTAACATTGGTTATTCCACAGGGTTTAGAAAAGTGCAGTTTACTCACTACCTTCGTTCCTGATATTTGTCATATGGTGTGTCAACCCGACGATATAATTTCCGTTTAATAAATAAATAAAAATACTGCAGACTACAGTTAACACATTCGCTTTGCACTCTTGTAATCATGTTAACAAATTGTTGCTGTTGTTAATTATTATCATCATGACTATTATTAATACAATTAATAACAATTATAATAAGAAATAACATGGAAGTGAAATATTAAAATTCTATAAAAGAAGAAAACGGATTTGAAACAAATGTCATAACAAACGCCAGTAGACCAGGAAGATTTTAAAATGAGCGATTCATTCATGAATCCATAAGATCTTACCTGCATGCTGTGTAAATATAAAATGAAGACATAAGGTCTATACATTCTCTGTGAAATGCTTAAGCTGAAAAGGCACAATAACCAGCATTGAGCTGGCAGATAAAATGTCTCAGGTTATGAATGTAACCATGGTTCCCTGAGTAGGGAACAAGACACTGCGTCCTCTAGGGAGCGCTATGAGGAGCACCACGTCGTGACCTGTGTCTGAAGCATACTTTGAAAAAAACACCAACGAGTTGGCCGGCGAAGGCCTCTGACGTAACTACCGACGCAACAAACAGGCACCGGGAGAACACGTCATTCATTTCATCGTCTGAAGCCTGCGTCCTCTAGGGGGCACTATGGGGAACAGTATACCCACGCTGCCATGCTGAGGGGAGTGCAGGCCAGAATCATGGCGAACACTAAGTACCCACTAAGTACCCACACTAAGCGTGGGTGGGTCGGTGTGTACACGGTTGCGATGGGTCGGGTATTGGTAAACATAATGATCGCTCACCGCTGTCAATGTTTTTTGTGCCTTTGAATCATGTCGTCATGTCACTCCGCAAGTAGTCCAATAATTTGTCACGATTGAAGTTCAAAGTGTACGCGCACCGTTCTGAATGCGCACACACCCAACCATCTACTCATGTGAACAGCTTCAGTTGATTGACGAAGACCGTGAACACAGGTGATTCATGTAAGCAAATCCAATATATTGTCTTTCATTTTTATATGCAGGTCTAGTAAAATTTGACCAATCAATTGATCACTTTTGTCATGATTCCATAACATTAATGTTAAACGATTCTGGGCTAACTTAGCAAAGTAACGCCATGTTGGTTATTGCTTACTTCTAGCTAGAAAGTTTAGCAGCTTCTACAAGGCTCGAAATTGCCAACATTTTTGTCGCATATGCTCCTGAAATTTAATCCGGCGCGACCTAAAAATATATTTGGGAGTAACTTAAAGTTATATGCGCGGAGCATATGAGCATATCTGTCCACTAATGACTCGTCCAATTTGCGAACTAATGACTCCTTTGAACCGATTCACTTTAATGAATGCTTAAATCTGATCTGGGTCGAGTTTCCCGATAACAATGTATCTTAGCTCTGAAGAGCGCTCTCAACTTGCAAGGTTATAAACACTCGCCGCAATTCCACGCGCTTTTCCCTAAAACTTTACTTGACATGAACGCGCTCTACGTGCTACTTAAGAGTCGCTGTCCATTCACGAAATTCTAGCTGAAATATAACCTATGGAATCGTATTCTGAACGTTCAACCTAATCGTCTTCTGTTGTGAATTAGCAATCCTAGAAGTCTATAATAAAGCACTGACAAAATGGCTGAACAAAAACACAAGAAAAGATACCTTTCAAAAAATATAGAGGCAAATAAATATGTTATTTTTAATAGATGTAAAGGACACCATAGAAATAAGGAAAAACAAAACATCTGGGAGGACAAGAAATGCCCAATAAATTGCTAGTTTTCGTGCACATCAGCAGCAAGTTATTGACAGATTTTTGGGATTTCATCCCTATTTTGCCCAGTCTTTGAAGCATATTTCCCATTTAAACAAAAAACAAGTACAATATTTTTTATTAATTTATTATTATACTATATAAATTATCTCACTGTGTGCGTGTGGTTTTGGGGGGGGGTGGGGGGGGGGTGCACCGTATAGTTTCCTGCTTTTTTGTCCTTTGTCGATCACACCTATGAGGGCTGTGGTCAGAAAGATAACGCTCATCGAGGCAGCCTCACGGCGTCACCTTATTAGCGCACTTTCATGGCAAGTCCAACTTTACCGTGGCGTGATCCATAACCTCCAACAGCTCTACATACGCAGGTCAGGAGAATTGAGAAGGCTCAGCCTCAGCTTCTTCACCATCCTCAAATAGCTCCTGCTTTTCCTGGGTAAAAACCCAGCAGAGCACTAATCTCAGTATCAGAAAGTGTTAAAGATATAACATCATCCTCCTGAGGCTCTCTCTCATCCTCCGCCATTAGGATTGCAAAAGAGAAAGTCCCTCTCTAAACCATTCAGACAGAGCCACCTGAAATTCTTACAAGCTCATTCTCCTCCATGCCTCAGCAGAGAGATCTGAAAGACAGTCATGTTTTTGCTTTACTTTTTGGTGGAAAGTCTTGTTTAGCTGTGAAACTAACGTTGTTTGGGACTTATCACAAATTAAACACCAAATTAAAATAGACTTAAAAATTACAGGGATAGTTTACTCAAAAATCACCAGCACACTGTTTGTTTCTTCTGTAGAACACAAAAGAAGATATTCTGAAGTTCAAAAAAAAATTTCACCAGTTTGTCCATACAGTACATAATTTTTTTTTTAAATATCTTCTTTTGTAATTCAGCAATATTAGAGATTTGAAATGGCATGAGGGTAAATTGACATTTTGGGTTGAACTATTGCTTTAAATATGGCAATACTACAGAAGACAAAATAGCACCTTGAGATTGTACTGCACTTTTATGATTCTGCAGTTTTCAATGGTGACAGTCAGGTCATGTGGAAGCATCATGTCCACTATGAATTTTGACTTTTCTCCAGATGGGATGCGATCTCTAGTCTCTTTGATTATATGCTTGACTCCTTCATTAATGCTCCCGCCAGCGATGAACGTCTGTTGCTGCTTGAGGCTGTACTTCAGCCTGACATCACGAGATGAAGAGTTGTCAATATCGACAAAAACTCTGATCGTTTCACCTGCAAAAATGGTCAAAATTTGAGCCAACAAAAAATCAATAATAATATTAAAACTCACTAAAGTGGGTTTCATCCAAGTTGCCAATTTAATTTGTGTGAAGTCTGTTTACAGACAAAGCAGTATTTCCATTCAGTGTGTTTAGGAGAACACACTAGTCATGTTTAGAGGAACTGAAGTTGAATAATTTTGATGTCAGTCTTTCACTGTAGAATGACTACAGTTTTGAGATGCTATACAAAGCTCTGCTGTTTTTTTCTTCGCTAAGCAAATTTTATTTGCATGTTCCCTCAGAATATTTATGCAATATCTCAGTTTTGATCTCATCTCATTTTATTTGCATAAAAACATGTTGATGGAAACCCCGATAATTGACATTACAGGCTAGTTTCTTCAATTTGAGTCGCTTGAGAGCTACACATGACATCTTCACCTTGCATATAGCCAGTTTTTTCCAATGTTACCGTCATTGACATTTTTCCTGAGCCAAAAAGTTTCATCTTCTTGTCTTGTGTGCCAGATTGTGGTTGCTGTATGGAAGAAGAAGAAGAAGAAGAAGAAGGCACAGCATATTGAGATGAGCAAACTAAAATCACGGTTCGATTTCATCTAAGCTCTAAATCACAAAGAAATGGTTTAAATCAAATGAGTTCTGATGACAGTTTATAAAACAGATCCAGTCCTGGACACCTGTGACCTCATTACATCAGTATTACTGTGCCACTGCGTCATTGTGTTACTTGGCAAACATTCTGCTATCAGAATTACATTTCTTGGCTGGACAAATAATATTTATTATATTTGATAATAATTTCTGCTGCGTGTTTACTTTATGCATAAAATAAACATTAACAATGCCCCTTACCCTTGTAAATCCATGGCTTCTTGGGGCTTATTGCTTTATTAAAAGGCTACGGTACATCATCTTTCTATTTAAGTGAATCAGTGAGTCAAACATGGTATTGTAAGTCATACCAGCAAGTGATCATTGGACCCATAATTTCTCAGCACAAAGGTTAATTCCGTATATTTAGTAGATGTTGGCTTCCAACGTCTGCTCAGCTTTACCATCAAGACATACTTCAACCAGCCATGATTTCCTTCAAAAGATGGAGGCATATTTCTAAAATTAGGAAAAAACTAAACTCTTTAGTTTCTGAAAAGCAGTGCATAATATAAATCATTATACACATTACACACAAACATATACAGGTATTTATTTATTCAGAATACACATATACCTTACTACTTCTTTGTAATATGGTAAACAAGTAAATATTAGTTTTTTAGAGGATGATAATGATTTGTGGGGTAATGTTACAACTGATTGGGAACTGAAAGGAAGCAGGATGTGGCACATTTTTTTACGCTTTTTCAGTCTTGCTTATTTACTTCAATATACTGTGTTCATGGGCTATGAATTAAACCTGCCGAGTATTATTTCACTGCACATAGTTACACAATAAGGAACAACATCAGTTCTATGTTGTTCAATCAGTTCAACAATCAGTTATATTACTCACTGTTGAGGCAGCTGAAATCTGAATGGGAAAACATGACTTCCTGGCCTAATCACTGGTCCATCTGAGGAACAATAAGGCATGTTAATATGGGTCACAATAGAAGTTTTCAAAAAGCATATTTACTATCAGCAAACAATCTTGGGCAGTCTTGGTACTGGTGGGGGCAGAGAATGACCAGAGCTCTCTTCCACCCTCAATACCAGGACTGAGGCGAGATTGAGGCTGCCCACTGCTCCGTGGTTGTGTGTGTGTGTGTGTGTGTGTGTGTGTAGTACTTACTGCTGTGTGTGTGTGTGCGCACTTGGATGGGTTAAATGCAGAGCACAAAATTACTAGTAAGTAACACCTTACTTGGCCACGTCACATCACTTTCACATTCATGTCACTTTCAACAATCATTTCAGGTTTCATGTAAATTATAAAAAGTTTAATGTAATTAATTTGGTGCATATATGAAACCCATTTACTTACAAGTTTCTCCTTCTACAAGAGTTGTATTCTTTTCCCTTTTTCCTGTAGACGTTACAGCAAGAAATAAAAGTATTACACTTTTTTAAAATAATAATTTGTTTAATAATAAAGTTTTCTATATCGCGCAAGCTCACCTCTCTTCGAGCTCTTTTGAATGAAGTATTGCTTTAGTTTGAAGTATCTCTCATGGTCGCTATAGGTTGTTTTGTCGTCACCTGAGCCTTCAGTCCAGCGCACATTTGCATCCCCCCTCAACTTAACAAAAACTGTCCACCTTTATTTCTTTGGTTACTTCCAAAACAACTTGCCCCTCCACAATATCTCCACTAGTAAAAGTATTGCTTTCATTAATCGGGTCGTAGTGAAGACAGAACTCTTTGATGGATCTTGACATTGTAATTTCTATATCTTAGAAATTTATAAACACTCACCGCAATTCCACGCGCTTTTCCCTAAAACTTTACTTGACATGAACGCGCTCTACGAGCTACTTAAGAGTCGCTGTCCATTCACGAAATTCTAGCTGAAATATAACCTATGGAATCGTATTCTGAACGTTCAACCTAATCGTCTTCTGTTGTGAATTAGCAATCCTAGAAGTCTATAATAAAGCACTGACAAAATGGCTGAACAAAAACACAAGAAAAGATACCTTTCAAAAATATAGAGGCAAATAAATATGTTATTTTTAATAGATGTAAAGGACACCATAGAAAAAGGAAAAACAAAACATCTGGGAGGACAAGAAATGCCCAATAAATTGCTAGTTTTCGTGCACATCAGCAGCAAGTTATTGACAGATTTTTGGGATTTCATCCCTATTTTGCCCAGTCTTTGAAGCATATTTCCCATTTAAACAAAAAACAAGTACAATATTTTTTATTAATTTATTATTATACTATATAAATTATCTCACTGTGTGCGTGTGGTTTTGGGGGGGGTGGGGGGGGGTGTGCACCGTATAGTTTCCTGCTTTTTTGTCCTTTGTCGATCACACCTATGAGGGCTGTGGTCAGAAAGATAACGCTCATCGAGGCAGCCTCACGGCGTCACCTTATTAGCGCACTTTCATGGCAAGTCCAACTTTACCGTGGCGTGATCCATAACCTCCAACAGCTCTACATACGCAGGTCAGGAGAATTGAGAAGGCTCAGCCTCAGCTTCTTCACCATCCTCAAATAGCTCCTGCTTTTCCTGGGTAAAAACCCAGCAGAGCACTAATCTCAGTATCAGAAAGTGTTAAAGATATAACATCATCCTCCTGAGGCTCTCTCTCGTCCTCCGCCATTAGGATTGCAAAAGAGAAAGTCCCTCTCTAAACCATTCAGACAGAGCCACCTGAAATTCTTACAAGCTCATTCTCCTCCATGCCTCAGCAGAGAGATCTGAAAGACAGTCATGTTTTTGCTTTACTTTTTGGTGGAAAGTCTTGTTTAGCTGTGAAACTAACGTTGTTTGGGACTTATCCCAAATTAAACACCAAATTAAAATAGACTTAAAAATTACAGGGATAGTTTACTCAAAAATCACCAGCACACTGTTTGTTTCTTCTGTAGAACACAAAAGAAGATATTCTGAAGTTCAAAAAAAAATTTCACCAGTTTGTCCATACAGTACATAATTTTTTTTTTAAATATCTTCTTTTGTAATTCAGCAATATTAGAGATTTGAAATGGCATGAGGGTAAATTGACATTTTGGGTTGAACTATTGCTTTAAATATGGCAATACTACAGAAGACAAAATAGCACCTTGAGATTGTACTGCACTTTTATGATTCTGCAGTTTTCAATGGTGACAGTCAGGTCATGTGGAAGCATCATGTCCACTATGAATTTTGACTTTTCTCCAGATGGGATGCGATCTCTAGTCTCTTTGATTATATGCTTGACTCCTTCATTAATGCTCCCTCCAGCGATGAACGTCTGTTGCTGCTTGAGGCTGTACTTCAGCCTGACATCACGAGATGAAGAGTTGTCAATATCGACAAAAACTCTGATCGTTTCACCTGCAAAAATGGTCAAAATTTGAGCCAACAAAAAATCAATAATAATATTAAAACTCACTAAAGTGGGTTTCATCCAAGTTGCCAATTTAATTTGTGTGAAGTCTGTTTACAGACAAAGCAGTATTTCCATTCAGTGTGTTTAGGAGAACACACTAGTCATGTTTAGAGGAACTGAAGTTGAATAATTTTGATGTCAGTCTTTCACTGTAGAATGACTACAGTTTTGAGATGCTATACAAAGCTCTGCTGTTTTTTTCTTCGCTAAGCAAATTTTATTTGCATGTTCCCTCAGAATATTTATGCAATATCTCAGTTTTGATCTCATCTCATTTTATTTGCATAAAAACATGTTGATGGAAACCCCGATAATTGACATTACAGGCTAGTTTCTTCAATTTGAGTCGCTTGAGAGCTACACATGACATCTTCACCTTGCATATAGCCAGTTTTTTCCAATGTTACCGTCATTGACATTTTTCCTGAGCCAAAAAGTTTCATCTTCTTGTCTTGTGTGCCAGATTGTGGTTGCTGTATGGAAGAAGAAGAAGAAGAAGAAGAAGGCACAGCATATTGAGATGAGCAAACTAAAATCACGGTTCGATTTCATCTAAGCTCTAAATCACAAAGAAATGGTTTAAATCAAATGAGTTCTGATGACAGTTTATAAAACAGATCCAGTCCTGGACACCTGTGACCTCATTACATCAGTATTACTGTGCCACTGCGTCATTGTGTTACTTGGCAAACATTCTGCTATCAGAATTACATTTCTTGGCTGGACAAATAATATTTATTATATTTGATAATAATTTCTGCTGCGTGTTTACTTTATGCATAAAATAAACAGTAACAATGCCCCTTACCCTTGTAAATCCATGGCTTCTTGGGGCTTATTGCTTTATTAAAAGGCTACGGTACATCATCTTTCTATTTAAGTGAATCAGTGAGTCAAACATGGTATTGTAAGTCATACCAGCAAGTGATCATTGGACCCATCATTTCTCAGCACAAAGGTTAATTCCGTATATTTAGTAGATGTTGGCTTCCAACGTCTGCTCAGCTTTACCATCAAGACATACTTCACCCAGCCATGATTTCCTTCAAAAGATGGAGGCATATTTCTGAAATTAGGAAAAAACAAAACTCTTTAGTTTCTGAAAAGCAGTGCATAATATAAATCATTATACACATTACACACAAACATATACAGGTATTTATTTATTCAGAATACACATATACCTTACTACTTCTTTGTAATATGGTAAACAAGTAAATATTAGTTTTTTAGAGGATGATAATGATTTGTGGGGTAATGTTACAACTGATTGGGAACTGAAAGGAAGCAGGATGTGGCACATTTTTTTACGCTTTTTCAGTCTTGCTTATTTACTTCAATATACTGTGTTCATGGACTATAAATTAAACCTGCCGAGTATTATTTCACTGCACATAGTTACACAATAAGGAACAACATCAGTTCTATGTTGTTCAATCAGTTCAACAATCAGTTATATTACTCACTGTTGAGGCAGCTGAAATCTGAATGGGAAAACATGACTTCCTGGCCTAATCACTGGTCCATCTGAGGAACAATAAGGCATGTTAATATGGGTCACAATAGAAGTTTTCAAAAAGCATATTTACTATCAGCAAACAATCTTGGGCAGTCTTGGTACTGGTGGGGGCAGAGAATGACCAGAGCTCTCTTCCACCCTCAATACCAGGACTGAGGCGAGATTGAGGCTGCCCACTGCTCCGTGGTTGTGTGTGTGTGTGTGTGTGTGTGTGTGTGTAGTACTTACTGCTGTGTGTGTGTGTGCGCACTTGGATGGGTTAAATGCAGAGCACAAAATTACTAGTAAGTAACACCTTACTTGGCCACGTCACATCACTTTCACATTCATGTCACTTTCAACAATCATTTCAGGTTTCATGTAAATTATAAAAAGTTTAATGTAATTAATTTGGTGCATATATGAAACCCATTTACTTACAAGTTTCTCCTTCTACAAGAGTTGTATTCTTTTCCCTTTTTCCTGTAGACGTTACAGCAAGAAATAAAAGTATTACACTTTTTTAAAATAATAATTTGTTTAATAATAAAGTTTTCTATATCGCGCAAGCTCACCTCTCTTCGAGCTCTTTTGAATGAAGTATTGCTTTAGTTTGAAGTATCTCTCATGGTCGCTATAGGTTGTTTTGTCGTCACCTGAGCCTTCAGTCCAGCGCACATTTGCATCCCCCCTCAACTTAACAAAAACTGTCCACCTTTATTTCTTTGGTTACTTCCAAAACAACTTGCCCCTCCACAATATCTCCACTAGTAAAAGTATTGCTTTCATTAATCGGGTCGTAGTGAAGACAGAACTCTTTGATGGATCTTGACATTGTAATTTCTATATCTGTACTCTAGACAAACAAATACAGCTCTGTTCGCAAGCGGAATGACATTCATGTGAAATGAAATAAGGGCTGAGGGCGTGACTCATGATTGCGTAAATTTGGTTATTCCACAGGGTTTAGAAAAGTGCCGTTTACTCACTACCTTCGTTCCTGATAGGAGTTTTGTCCACTTCTTTAGCCGGTCAG
Organism: Carassius carassius; assembly: GCF_963082965.1. NCBI lineage: Eukaryota > Metazoa > Chordata > Actinopteri > Cypriniformes > Cyprinidae > Carassius > Carassius carassius. Next base: position 18,293,941 of record NC_081758.1, on the reverse strand, counting down.
GCTGGTTTTAGAGGAGTTTTGTCCACTTCTTTAGCCGGCCAGGCTGGTTTTAGAGGAGTTTTGTCCACTTCTTTAGCCGGTCAGGCTGGTTTTAGAGGAGTTTTGACCACTTCTTTAGCTGGTCAGGCTGGTTCTAGCATGTCAGACTGGGAGACCAGTTGACTAAACAGCTAAAACCAGCTTGGCCAGGCTGGGAGACCAGTTAAATCCAGCTATACGTTCATCTTAAAACTTCTTTCTAGAGGTCTGCTAGATCATTTGCCATCAGAGTTCAAGCCTTGTTAAGCTGTAACTAACTGATCGTATTTGAGTGTGATTTCTGGTTTCCGTCACCATAGGTCTATACTTTATTGAAATGCAGGCTCATGAAACCACTTGAAAAACTTTGGTTTCTTTCATGTGGTGACATATTTTCTACCAAAACAGGAAGTTTATGTGGGTTTTAGTTATGTTCACTAATTTTGAAACTTGAGTAATGGTGCTTGGGCAAAAAAAAAAGATTCACAATATTTAATAATAATAGTAATGATAATAATAATAATAATAATAATAATAATAATAATTTGCATTGTATATGTTTGTTTTTACTGTATTTTTGATAAAATATGCAGCTTTTGTAAGCATAAGAGACTTCTATCATAAGAGACAACACAGGTGGTGTATGTAATATCAAAGTTTAGTTTATGACCAAGTCACAGGAAATCCCAGGAAACTGTTTTACATAGTGTTCCCTTTCAAGAGTACTCTCGTACTGCGTAAGCTAGCTTACGCTATGGGAAAAGGTCCCCTTTTCTCGAGAATATGAAGCCAAAAATTATCCTTAATTTTTAAATAATGTAAAACGCAGTGCTGCAGCACAGCAGACCCAAGCGAAGCGGCTCGCGCGCTTATTGGCTGTGCTGCGGCAACTGCAGCAACCTATGGTGAGGCGGCGGAGAGGAACGAACCAATGGGGGCGCTTCGCGCCCATTGGACGTCAGAGCGCGCCAAAATAGGCGTGGCTGGAACTATATAAGCCACCTCTTCACCATAGGGATCAGATTTCATCTCCTTCAGCGATCTCACCTGCACTTCGCTGTCTTCTCCGGAGAAGCCTCTGCACGCCGTCGAAAAGCCTCTCAGCGGGATAGCACTGCAACGCAGATCTGAGGACGCCGGCTCGTGCTTCATCTCGACGCCGCCTTCAGCACTCGCTTCCTGCTGCGCCATCCGGCGTGACTAATATCCTTTACAAAGCTAGTGTGTTTGCCGCTGCATCACACTTTTTTCCTCCAGAATTCGAGGCGTTGTTTCAAATGCCTCGGGCCTGTGCTTCATGCCGAGGCCCTCTGCCCAGCGAGGACCGCCACATCATCTGTGTCTCCTGCCTGGGCCGCGAGCATGCTGAGAGCGCACTCTCCAAGAGCGTGCCTCGCCCGCTCTCTCTCCTTCGCCTGTCCTCTTCGTGGACGAGCAGCGCCAGTCCCTGCTCACCAGCGCCCCCTTCTCCTTCGGAGCGCCTGAGGCGGAAGAGGACAGACACGACAGCCTTTCTCTCGCCGCGTCCAGTAGTGAGGAATGGTCGGGCTCCATTGCGGACCCCCCCCCCCCTCTACAGCACCCAGCTGCACCGGACAACGCGCTGATATCGACGCAGAGCTTACTCGCGTGCTTACAAGGGCTGTCAGCGACCTTCAGCTCGACTGGTCTCCTCCAGACGAGCCCGCTAAAAGCAGGCTGGACGAATGGTTCTTGCAGGGGCGCCCTTCGGCCCCTCCGCAAAGAAACGCCCCCTTCTTCCCGGAAGTTCACAATGAACTCACGAAGTCGTGGAAAGCCACATTCTCCGCACGCTTGAAGACTTCTGTCTCGTCAGCGCTCTCCTCTGTCGACGGCGCCCGAGACCACGGTTACGGATGGCGGTCGAAGCCTGTGCATCCATCCAAGCCGTGCCGCACCACCTCAGCTCTCGCTGGCCGAGCTTACACCTCCGCTGGTCAAGCTGCTTCGGCTCTACACACCATGGCTGTGCTGCAGGTTTTTCAGGCCAGACTTCTCCGTAAACTGGACGAGTCTGCCCCAGATACCTATGACTTTAAAGATCTCCGCAGCGCTACTGATCTAGCCCTGCGTGCGACAAAGACCACAGAACAAGCGATCGGCCGAAGCATGGCAAGCCTCGCTGTTTTAGAGCGACACCTCTGGCTCATGCTCACGGAGATGAAGGACGCCGACAAATCCGCCTTTCTTGACTCTCCTATCTCGCCTTCCGGCCTCTTTGGCCAGTCGGTTAAGGGTTTTGCTGAACGCTTCACTGAGGCTCAGAAAACGTCACAGGCAATGAGGCACTTCCTGCCGAAACGCTCAAGCTCTGCTGCGGGACGCCGTAGAAATGCGCCGCCCCCTCAGACCTCGAAGCCATCGCAGCCAGACTTACAGTCTCGCCCAGCGACCAAAACCCAGCACCGCTCTCGCTCTACGAGCCGCAAACCGCCAGAGAGACGGGGACCTCGGCCCAGGATTGTGCTGAACCCCGAGCCTCCGAAGCCCTCCTGACCTTCGGGCTGAAAAGACCGTGGTTAAGTCCCGCTGCGGCCGGACCACCACACAAGAAACCTCACATGCTTCCTCCAATCCCCTCACTAAAGGCGGTTGGAGATGTCTATACTGCAGTAAACGAGCCTGTTACAATGCACGCACGCCTGCACACAAACGCCGTTTTCACGGCGACCTCAATAAAGCACAAAAAGAGCTTTTTCTATGTAGGCAGTGTGCCCACTACACAGTACGCACCCCTACATGTATACACACTCCCCCAAGTGTCACAAAGACTCACTCGGGTCTCCTTTCATGCCCACCTTCCCGCTCGCGCCGGAGGTGCTCTAAATGTAGCGCGCGTGCCCACTTCTCAGTGCGCAACCCTACAAATAAGCGCTGTCACCACAGTGTCACAAGCACAGCATACTCGAGCTACTGGTCCCCTCATAACAGGCGGCCAGTGCCCGAAGCACATTCAACCCATAGCCGCACGAGCCGCTGCATGGCAGGCCATCCCCGGCATATCAAATTGGGTTTTGAATATAATAAAACGAGGTTACTCGCTCCAGTTCGCTCGCAGACCGCCGCGCTTTCGCGCCGTGGTCGAAACGAAAGTGAAAAGCGAAATGACACACGTCCTTCGCGCCGAACTGATAAACCTTCTTGCAAAAGGGGCAATAGAAACTGTCCCCCCTGCGCAGCGCGAGTCAGGCTTTTACAGCCGCTACTTCCTCGTACCAAAAAAGGATGGCGGTCTCAGACCCATCCTAGATCTCAGACGTTTGAACAAAGCGCTTATGACGCGATCGTTCAAAATGTTAACTACCAAACAAATACTCGCGCAAATTCGCCCGAGGGATTGGTTTTTCTCAGTGGATCTGAAAGACGCTTACTTTCACATTCAAATAGCACCCCATCACAGGCCATTCTTGAGATTCGCCTTCGAGGGGCAGACTTATCAGTACATGGTTCTTCCATTCGGCCTCTCCGTAGCGCCCCGTACGTTTACACGGTGCATGGATGCCGCTCTCGCACCCCTGAGAATGCGGGGAGTGCGAGTATTGAACTACCTCGACGACTGGCTAGTTTTAGCCCATTCCGAGGAACTACTGACGACACACAGATCCTGGATCCTCAGCCATTTAGAATGCCTGGGTCTCACGATCAACACTGTCAAGAGCGCTCTGTCTCCCAGCCAGAGGATTTCCTTTTTGGGGATAGACATAGACTCTGTGACATGTACAGCGCGTCTGACGTCACAGCGCGCTCTCACTATTCAGCATCTAGCCGTGTCGTTCAAAGCCGGGTCTCTTTACCAGCTCAAACGATTTCAGGAAATGCTAGGTCTGATGGCATCAGCCTCTGCGGTTCTCAAACTGGGCCTGCTGCGCATGCGCCCACTACAGCGCTGGCTGAGAGACCGTGTTCCAGCGCGCGCCTGGATTTCCGGCCGCGCGCGCATCAGGGTGACCCACGGCTGCATCACAGCTCTGGCCCCTTGGAAAATAGCCAACTGGTATCAGTTAGGCGTAAGCACGGGCGCTGTCTCGAAATGGAAAGTAGTCTCGACAGATGCATCCAACCTTGGTTGGGGCGCCCTGTACGAGGGCAGGTCTGCCTCCGGCCTCTGGTCGAGCCCGGAGCGACTGTTACACATAAACTGTCTGGAGATGATAGCGGTCGAACTATCCCTGAAAGCTTTCCTCCCATTTTTAAAGGGCCACCACGTTCTGGTCAGATCAGACAGCATGTCAGTGGTGGCCTACATAAATCGCCAGGGTGGTGTCAGGTCAGAAACCTTGCACACCCTGACCGAACGTCTTCTGACATGGGCACATTACAATCTGCGCTCGCTAAAAGCAGCGCATGTACCTGGCATCCTGAACCGGGGCCCGGACATGCTTTCCAGGGCGAATGTTCCCCCTGGGGAGTGGTCTCTTCACCCACAAACGGTTCAGTTGATGTGGAGCATCTTCGGCAGGGCAGAGGTCGACCTCTTCGCCTCAGAAGACAACGCTCATTGCCCAATATATTTTTCAAAGAGCAGGGACGTGCTGGCCCTCGATTGGCCCAGACGCCCGCTTTATGCCTTCCCACCGGTCGCGATGCTACCGCAGGTCATCGATCGGCTCAGGAAGAACAGATGTGTTATGCTGCTAGTAGCCCCACTCTGGACGACCCAACCTTGGTTCTCCGAGCTGATGCAGCTGTCCAGTACAGCCCCATGGCCAATACCGCTGCGGAAAGATCTCCTCACGCAGCTGAAGGGCGCGCTCTGGCATCCCCACCCCGAACTTTGGGCCCTTCATGTATGGCCCCTCAACGGGTACCCGGGAACCTCCCTGAGGGAGTGTTAAGGACCATTACGGAAGCCAGAGCGCCCTCAACCAGGCGCCTGTACGCGCAGAAATGGTCAGTGTTCTCCACCTGGTGCGGGACACGGAACCTAGACCCTCACTTATGTGATGTGACGGAGATACTCTCCTTCCTACAGGAGCGTTTAGATGCGGGCAGATCCCCGTCTACGCTCAAAGTGTATGTGGCAGCCATTGCAGCTTCTCATGCTCCGGTGGCCGGCCTATCACTGGGAAAAAACGAACTGGTCATTCGTTTCCTTAAGGGAGCTCGTCGGATGAACCCTCCCCGACCCCCTTCAATCCCTTCCTGGGACCTGTCTACGGTCCTAGAGGCCTTAAAGGGCCCCCCTTTTGAACCGCTTCAGTCTGTCGATATGAAGCTTCTTTCGTTCAAAACCGCTTTTCTACTGGCTCTGGCCTCAGTCAAGCGAGTGGGGGATTTACATGCGCTATCTGTAAGCGCTGACTGTCTCGAGTTTGGGCCTAATGACTCCAGAGTCATTCTCAGACCAAGACACGGCTATGTCCCCAAGGTGCTCTCAACACCGTTCAGAGCGCAGGTCATCTCGCTGTCAGCCCTTTCCTCGCAAAGCGACGAAAGCAACGCGAGCTTCATCTGCCCCGTCAGGGCTCTCAAAACCTATATTGCGCGCTCCGCCTTATTCAGGAGGTCGGACCAGCTCTTCATATGCTTTGGTGGGTGCACCCGAGGTCTCGCCACCACGAAGCAAAGCCTATCGCGATGGATAGTAGACACTATTTCGCTGGCTTACAAATCTAAAGGCCTGCACTGCCCGTTCGGCATCAGAGCCCATTCCACCCGAGGTATGGCCTCGTCATGGGCGTGGTCCTGCGGGATACCACTGGATGATATCTGTGCGGCGGCAGGCTGGGCCTCTCCATCCACATTTATTAGATTCTATAATCTGCAAGTCCCTGCCCTGCAGGCCAGGGTACTTTCTATATAGACGTGCTAAGCCTTATCACGTCCCCCTTTTTTTTTTTCGTTCCCTATATAAAGCTCACTAAGGTTAGCTGTTGGGACTGGGATTTCTCCTGCTATAAAGCCCCGGGCTCTCGCCTTGGGCTGTGACAGGTCGAAGTTCCCGAGCACGCACGGCGTTTTACATTGTGTTCCCATAGCGTAAGCTAGCTTACGCAGTACGAGAGTACTCTCGAAAGGGAACGTACTCGGTTACTAGCGTAACCTCGGTTCCCTGAGATGAGGGAACGAGTACTGCGTAACCTGCCGTGCTATGTGCTCGGACCGGGTGATCGCTTCAGTCGATTTAAAACCTGATCCCTATGGTGAAGCGGTGGCTTATATAGTTCCAGCCACGCCTATTTTGGTGCGCTCTGACGTCCAATGGGCGCGAAGCGCCCCCATTGGTTCGTTCCTCTCCGCCGCCTCACCATAGGTTGCTGCAGTTGCCGCAGCACAGCCAATAAGCGTGCGAGCCGCTTCGCTTGGGTCTGCTGTGCTGCAGCACTGCGTTTTACATTATTTAAAAATTAAGGATAATTTTTGGCTTCATATTCTCGAGAAAAGGGGACCTTTTCCCATAGCGTAAGCTAGCTTACGCAGTACTCGTTCCCTCATCTCAGGGAACCGAGGTTACGCTAGTAACCGAGTACGTTTGTTCTCTACATGAATTGCATCCTTGCCCAGAGCAAAGAGAGAAAGCTCCGGCCCTGAGCAGTCTGTATTAAGATTAATGAACAGTTTGGCATTTTTAGTCCTCTTCATGGAATCAATGAATGCAATACTCACTGAGCCAGTGGGGAGCAAACACCCACACACATACTATGATTCTCCAGAGGGTGCGTGCTAAATGTCCAAGCAGTAGTCAATGCAGAGAAATTAGCTATTGATTGTGTATAGTTTTGTAATAGGCTACCCATGGGTTTGCTCTTTTAGAAAATTCCAATATTCCTCTCCCTGGGAATAAAGGCATAATAACTTTGTCTAGCCTTGACTTAGTGTGAAGGCAGAAGTGAGTCGGCTTTTCAGGGCTTTTCCTAATTTCAAACTCTAATAAGTATAAAGGTCATATTGGAAATTAACATGGTGCTAAAAAATAACTATGAACTTGGCATCAGAAGCAAAGGGAATGGTACTGTACATCAGGATTGGCTTTTCCATGAATGTGATCTACATTAGATTCTCTCTTCTAAAACCTGCTTGGTGGGTAACCTGACATCAACATCTTAATAGTCACTTAATAATAGTCACTTCATATTAATTTTTGAAATAATTTCACAGTAAGTGACAGTATTAATTATTAATAATAAATTTAGAATTTGTTAAAATAGCTTTTACTTTAAAAATTCAAGGTATAAATTATTATTTTTCCTTTGATGGTTAAATCACATGGCATTTTTAGAGTCACTGAATTGAAGTTGTGGCCTAGTGGTTCGAGAGTTTGACTCCTAACCCTAGGGTTGTGGGTTTGAATCTCGGGCTGGCAGTATCATGACTTAGGTGCCCTTAAGCAAGGCACTGAACCCCCAACTGCTCCCCGGGCGCCGCAGCATAAATGGCTGCCCACTGCTCCGGGTGTGTGTTCACAGTGTGTGTGTTCACTGCTCTGTGTGTGTGCACTTTGGATGGGTTAAATGCAGAGCACGAATTCTGAGTATGGGACACCATACTTGGCTGAATGTTACTTTCACTTTGAAATTTTCTATGAAAATGGTTTAAAAGTTTTTTTTTTTAATCCCCAAAACAACAACTTGGTACATGTGTTTCTTTCCTGTAGACAGTTTTATTTGTAACCTTCTAATTTGTTTTTCAGAAGGATTTTCCAAATGAAAAATCAAAACCGCATTTATTTAAACGACTGGGCCTGAGTCTGAGTTGGAGGTAAGTAGTGGCATTTTCATTTGGCCTATAGAGGAATTACTCCAAATAATGGTTCATTTGATATAAATGCTGTTCCTCTGGAAGACTGTATGAGTCCCCAGTACTAAATCTGTGGACTGTCGTAAATCAAGCAATAGATAAGTCTCTCCACATCCTCTTAATACTGGGTCTCTACCATAAGATCATTACAGTAAAAAAAGTGACACATCTGATTGATTAAAATGGCACCAGGCGACTTCGGCTAAGTGATGTGACAATGCAGTTTCAGCATCATATGTCTGTCAAGACAATGATGCTAAAAAGCGTTGTTGGCATGTTATATCTGACAACACCAGCCATCTGCCTGGACATGAGGCTAGATTTATGATGGGGTTTTAGTGAGCTGTGAAGGAGTACAGAGAGAAAAGTAGCCATTTTTGTGCATTGTCACTTTTCAAATGACTGTAAATTCTGTTAAGGGGACACTTTAAGCGACTTGACAAACTGCCAGCCATAAAGGTATGTACCATGCTTGTTAGCTCTGGCCCTCATATCTGTCACAGTCTCTTAAATGTTTATGCTCTGTTCAGTTAAAAGATGCACTAGATTTTCTGCATGTTAATATGGAATACATTGACTTTACCTTCTGTTTATTACCTCCAAAAAAAAAAAAAAAAAAAATTAAAATTGAGTCTTGTAAATTTTTTATTTTTTTATTTTTTTATCTTATTGTATTTTACATTTCATAATATTTTAGTAAGTCATTCTAGCTATAATAATAATAATTTACTAAAATATTTTCCAATGTAAATAATAATAATACAAATAATTATTATTTTATGACTCCACTAAATACACAATATTAATATTGTGTTAACAATGTTTTAATGTCTGCCACGTTTGCTAGCAAACATGAATGTAGTACATTTTGTTCATGTCCATTTTGTTAATACATAATTCAATAATTCAAATGATTGCTTAATCTGTTTAGCCGTTCATTATTGTAACAGTATGGTGTGTATATTTTTATTTTATTACCGAGCAAAAATATTTTCAATTTTATTTATTATTTACTACAGCTTCTAGTTTCATAATTAATTCAATCATTGTTATTTCACTTAATTTCTTCATGAAAATACTAAAGATTTCACAAATGAAACCACAACGGCTGCATTGTGGCACAGCTTTTGTTAGTATTCTTTGATTCTTATTCATTCATTCATTTCACTGAATGTGAGCAACACCTGTGTCTGATTGTCAAGCAAGCAAGTCCCCATATTCACAGGAGCACAGAGGATTGAGTACACTTACAGAAACCCATTAGCCCAGTTTCTCAGATTCATGCCAATCATCAAGCAACAGGCCACACATGTCCACAAGAAATGTCTTTTGCCACTCACATCACCATCAGAAGGATAATGATTCTCAATCCATCATTAAAATTTGCCTGGGGGCTTTTGTCGCATCAGTCTCACACTTGTCTCTTGAGGCAGGTTGAGTCTTGCTTGACACATTTTTGTTTACCCACTAAACCACAGTCATAAGGTCTATAGGCAAAAGTGTGTGTGCGTGTGTGTGTATTTGTAGTCCTGAATCTGTATGATCAGCAATTTTGATTGATGGGTAATAGAAAATAGATCACACATATGACTAATGTTGAAAGACAACACATCGTACAACAAAACATTGGTTTATACAAGAGACTGGGGCTAGTTGTCACAACATTTTGAGTCAAATGTCCAGTTACACAAATCCGTAACAAAAACAGCAAGTAACAAATTGAATATATATATATATATATATATATATATATATATATATATATATATATATTAAATGTTACTTTATGTTTTTCATCTATTTATATACAGTGTATGCTATATATATATATATATATATATATATATATATATATATATATATATATATATATATATATATATATATATATATATATATATATTATGTTACTTTATGTTTTTCATCTATTTATATACAGTGTATGCTATATATATATATATATATATATATATATATATATATATATATATATATATATATATATATATATATATGTCGACCAAGACAATTATACTTTGAAAAAAATGATTAGTAGTATAATAAGTAAAATATTCAGTAGACTAAAAAGTGTGACAACTAGTCACACTAGCCAATAGTCATCAACTAAAGTAGTCCAATGTCGAATATGCGACCGTATTGATCACTCTAAACACTAGATGGCACCGTTTGCCCAGCAATGCTAAGGCTCAGGCCAGTGTTTTTCGCGGAACCCTTCTCTTCACAGTGCAGACAGAGTTATCATTTACTAGTTGAGTGGGATCTGCCATTGCTGTTATCTTTTAATAGATTTGTACGGAGAGAAAAGCAGGTGCCTCTTGTTAATGTGTCCAATTGCCCAAGTTGCCTACTGAATGTGGTGCATCCATCATTGTCTGCTGCTGTGACACCCTGTCATCCGTCCTCAGTGGCACAAGCCATGCAGACGCGCCGTAACAGATGAGCTTCCTCATGGGCACCGTGCATGCTCAACACAATCAGCACAAACATTCCCAACCATCCACCCACACAGACACACACACAGCCTACACCACTCCTAAACTCAACACTGAATATTTTGCCTTCATCAACATAATGATTCCCAACTAGGGTTTTTCAATTTAAGTTGGGAATCACTATGTTGATGAAGGCAAAATATTCAGTGTTGATAATATATATAGTATATAATTAATATTATAATAAGACTATTATTATCAAATATTACAATAACTATTCTACTTTATAAAAAAATATATATATATTAATACCTTTACATACTGAAGTGTAGTTTGTGTTGCATGGTCCACCTTTTTATTTATATTTATATATGAATTATATAATATATGTGTATATATAAACCCAATCTGGTTTTATAGACAAATTTGTGTTAAAAAAAGCTGTGTTTATATATATATATATAAACAATGAAAATGTAATATATAATATTTTAGTTGATGAAATTTGAAACTTTAATTATAGTTCATTTAATTCATATCACTTATCTGCTAACACGTATAAACATGTATAAGGGACAATACATGTTTTAAAATGTGAGTTTTTATTATTTAATGATGCATTATTTATAAATGGATATATTTGTAGAGAAAAAAGCCTCCGCCTAACCCATGAAAAAGGAACAGGTTTTTCTGAAAATGTTTTTTTTTTAATGTACATTTATTCACTTCATAACCTAATTTGTGTCAACTCCTTCAGACGCATAAATTAATAAGCATGATGTTTTAATTTGATTCACCCCATAACAGTGTGACGTCTTCAAATAATGGTGTTCTGTAAAGGAGCTGAAGTGATTAAATATATTCTGTACATTTTTTTCCAGTTTTCACTCTATTATGAATGATTCATTTTCCTTTTTAATATTAAACAAATGAAGAGTTCCAATGCAAAAGCTTCTAAAAGCCATCTTGGTCAAAGAATTGTAAAATAAATAAATAAATGCATAATACATGTAAATCGGGCCAAATATGTATGTAAATGAAATTATGAAATGACATTAGATTAATTTTCCATATGCAAAACATATATCACATTATAAAAAGTTTTGTGAACATTTGTCAACTCCGTCAGCTTACATGTCAACACTATCAGACTTAAAACCTGACAGAGTTGATGTCTACGAAAAGTGAGGACACATCTTTGATAAATATACAGTATATGTATTAAATTAAATGTATGCATTTAGCAGATGCTTTTATCTTACAGTGCATTCAGGCTAACATTTTTTACCTAACATATATATATAGGTATATATATGTTAGGTATATATATATATATATATATATATATATACATATATATATATCGATATATATATATATAGGTATATATATGATTTTTTCTTTATGGGAAATATCATTCAAGATTTACTTTTTTGTATTATTCAATATATTACATACCTCTGCCTTTCAATATAAATGTATATATGTTTTAATATGTTGCATTTTCCAACTTTGTCAGTTTTACATTGTGACCTCATGCTGAGGACAGGTTAAATTACATGTATTCCCAAGTGTAGAACATGTATTTAAAATAAAACTAAATAAACTATTTACAAATAAAATAAATGAATGCCTTAAAGCAACACTATGTAACTTTTTCTGTGTTCAAAATTCCATCATAAATTCATCTACCAGACCATCTTTTTGTCTTATCCCAAATCACTACGGTACATTTAAAGATATAAAGATATAATATATATAATCACTTATCGTGTATGTCTTTTAATAACTATGGGATAGCTTAAGGATTCTTAATCATGTTTGGTATGTTTGTGATTGAATCTGCTAGCTTGAAACAGTCCTGAGCGTCAGTTATTTGTCAAATGTATCATATTCTTGGTATAGGAATCATGTCCAAAATTATACCCTTCAAGAGCGGGACAATTCGGACCACGTGCTTGATAAGATAACATATGATTTATGATACCCCTGAGCCAAGACAATATCTGATTGGTCAAGACAACATTTGAGGTGTGGCCAACAGGACAGTTTAAATACTTAGGACACCATAAAATTTAGCTTTTAGCTTTTGCTATTAGTCATGTCTGCTTTTAGCTTGTAGCTTTGCTTCCTAGCTTTTGCTTCTAGCCATGCTTTTAGTCATCACTGTTCTTTGAGCACGGTTCCAGCGTGCTTCGGCCTGCACGCCTGCTGCTACTTAGCCACGATGAGAAGGAACACCACCTATAGTCTCGTCAAACTTTATTTCTTTTCTTTTCCGTTTGAGAGTTTCGTGTTCTGAGTTAAGTTTTGTAATGCCGTGTCTGACCTTGAGTGCCCGTTCAACTTCAACCAGCCACACAACTCCGCGTCTTCAGCCAACGCCCAACCACGTGCTTCCCAAGACGTCACTTCAGCGACTACTGAACTTCCAGCCAATCAGCGACATCGGGAAACCCCCTTTCAACGACAACAAAGGGACAACTTTACACAGGCAATGTACCTCCAGACTCTGATTTGTATTGGTGTATCTAATATAATTTTAACCTCATCGAGGAACTCGAGGGCTGATTAAGTGATTGATGGATGTTCATGTCTATGCAATTTCACGTATTGCTGTAAACTTGGGACTCCACATTTCCATTTTCTTAAACTCATCTTTCCCTAACTTTCAATCTTCCTGCAACTTGTGTGAATGTGTGAGTGCGTGCATTTATGTGCTAGATTGGTTTATGTCTTAGATTTATCTAATAAAGCCTTATTCATATTGAAAAGAGATGTATCTTGTGTTTTGTGCTTACAATTTAATGTCTTAAACTGCCGATCTTGTTACTGTGCTAATTGATAGTGTTTTCACTATACTTTGGATATTAATATCCAGCGCAGATTTGATGTTAAACGGCTTGTTCAGTGAATCGCAGGGCATCTCAATGATCAGCTGTGAAACAGTGATTCTGTTCAAATTCCCTTTAAAATCTTAAATGATTCCCTTTGAGCTAAATTGACCTCTTTCCCTTACATTATTATTTTTGGACTATTGTAGGCTGTTCATGTCGTCACCGCTGCTGAGTAACACACAACTGCGTGAATCGCCATAGACATAAACTTGGAGAAGTGGCTCCGGTTAGAATGTTCTTCCACTGGATGCGTGCAGTTCTGTTTATTAACCACTAGAGTGCCAAAATGTGCAGTGTTGATTTAAGTATACAGATTTCCTTTAGATGCAACTTAACTTAAAACTTTTATGTTGATGAATTTATTCATTTTTGTGGTGCAACCTGTGATAATTTATTCAGTTCTACATTGATGTAGCCACAGATGAACTGTGTTGAAGAAAGCTTGTGGTGCCTCTAGGTATGGCATGATTTGTTGTGTAGAATTGCATTAATAGGGTAAAGATGCACAGCGCGAATGCCTTGAGCCTTGGCAAACTTTATTTATATACTTCACATGAACATGTATGCTTATTGCCCACGTAAGTTATGATGCAATTTATGATCAGCCACGCTTTGAGGTTGATTCTCTAGTAAACACAACAAGTGTAAATATGTTCATGCCATGGTTTGTGGCCATACAGTAGTTGTGGACAAGTCTTAGGGACATGCAGATTTTGCAGCTGCACCTCCTTTAATGGAAGCATTATGTTAAAACCTTGTTAAGGCTCTTGCAATGGCCGGGTCTTAGAGTGGTCAACATCAGTACCACTTTAGCAAAAACCTGTGATGTAGAGGGCAAGAGATTAAGACATGTCTCCACATTCCCATCATCCTCAAGAGACCCTAGAGTTTAAAAAGCATATGGATGTGTCATAAATGTGATACTGGTCACAACTTTTCTTTTTTAAATAGAAGAGGGCTATAAGGATTAGTTCTTGTCCTTTGGTTTAATTTTTTCTTCTTCTTCATTCTGAAGCTCTTGAGCTTAAGTTTTCTGTTGTTGGAAAGCAGTAAAGACCACAAGTACCCTTGCAAAACATGACTGGAGTTGCAATTCAACTGCCGATTAAAATGAATTAGATGATTTAGTTGTTCTAGGGTCATTTGTATTAACAGGCACCTTCATTTTATTTTTATGTGGTCAACTTAGTCTAATTTAATAAAAATAGTTTGATTTGAGTTTTTCATGGTTTTCACATTATCATTTAATTAAATTAGGCTAGTCTTTAAACCATCTATGTCCTCTTTGCAGTGCAGAGCAGTAGATGCTACACATAGTCAGGAACAGCACAAGGTGTGACAAACTTGCCCAACTTTATTTCTACAGTCTTAAAAATAAAGGTTTTATTATTACATTTTTATTTTATTTAGTTTTTTTTACAGTGATGCCATAGAAGAACTATTTTGATTTCACCAAAGAAGCTTCCAGCGAACAATTGTTTCTTAGTGTAAAGAACGTTTGGATAATCTAAAAAACCATTCACTACAAAGAACATGTGCAATGGAAATGCTCCATGCCAATAAGAACCTTTATTTTTTAAGAGTTCTTTTGGAATAACAAATTACCCTTATGTTATTAAATATCATCAAAATGTCAAACAGAAATCAAGATCTGTGTGGCTTTAAAAATAGAGAACAATCAAAGTTTTTGCTGATTAAATGTAATCATGAAATGTCAGATAATTAAATTTGTTTTAAAGCCAAAACATAAATTTCAGATGATAAGATGAACGTAATCACAATGCATGAACTTCCATATTTTCGATTATGGTCCCATGCCGAGACTTTATTAAAGGTTTACCCATTTTAAAATGTCTCTTAAGGCTGCTTTAAATGGTAACCAAGCCAATTTATGCAACAGATTCAATGGGCCATTGCATCCTGCAGTCAAGCTCAAATGGAAACTGTAATACTGGTTCACCATTTGGCTATGTTATTGTTTTCTTTAGTATTACCCAGTTGGGAAAAGTCAATGGCAGAGTGGAGAGGTCCTTTCTTCCATCTCTAGAGATAATTTGGTTGTGCAGTTTGAGTGCTTAATTTCACTTTCTAAGGTTAATCGTGGGACAGCAGTGTTTATGTTGCTGTAATACGGGCCCAACTCCCCTGCTAAATCTTGTAGGCTCAGAAATATGCATCCTCCACCCCCATCTGCACCCTGTTCAGTGGAGGAAAAAAGAAAGAAAGACAAATGTGACGTTAAACAAAAGACAGAGGAAAGTCGTTCCAATTAGCCGCTAATGAGACAAGCTCATGAGGATTTCCAACTCCGCAACGTGTTAGCATTTACCGCGCCCCTCACCGTAGCCCCGCACAGCGCGACAAGGGAAATGTGGCAAGAGAACATTTCTGTCATGATTGCCTACACATGGCTGCAGGGCTCACTCTTTGAGATGTGAGCAGGAAAGAACACCTCACTTATGGTCAATGTAAAAACACCAAACTGACATGCTGAGACCATTTTTCTGTTTATCTATCCAGCTACAGCGCCCAACCCTTCACCCCCTCTCTCAAAATGGATCCTCAAAGAACAAGGAACAAAGTTGCACACCATACGTTCTCAATTTTCTCAATGTGGTGAAAGGGGGAAAATCCACATAATAACTGAAAAATAATCTGTCAAGAGAATAACCAGCACTCCCTGTAGCCTCTAAGATACTTTTATCAGAAAATGTCTGGCTGAAAACGGGAAAAGAAATATGTTTTTTGTAATGTGCCTCCACTAAAAGCCTGAGGTGATCTTTGCTAGCTGCTAAAATGACCACATGTTGGGTTATACAAGAGAATATTGTCTGCAGCGTCATTTAGGAGCTAGTATTAGCATTAACGTCAAGTGTTTTGTTTGATATACATCATATGCTAACGCAAATGGTGGTGGCTGCAATTCTTTGAACCACAATAGATGTAGACAGGTTTGTTTACCCCTGAAACTATAAAGATGGAGCTGAATTGAATTGGACAGGAAACACACACTCTAATTTTATTTGGTGTTGGGGAACTATGAGTGTGTGCATGCTAACAGTGCCAGCGGACCCGCCAGAGCTGCAGCGTCTCGCACCAGAATTTCTAGCCTTAATTCTGTCTGAACACATCCATAAATAAATAATGAACAAAATAATGAAAATAATATTATGTTTGGCAGCAGGATTGTTTCGCATTTCCTCTTGGCCCATGTACCGCGCTAGCTAATTAGCTTTCTAAGGTGTGTTGTCCTCCTTTCTGTAAATTGAGTTCCTGAGTGAAAGTGGCTCTCCTAAAGCTGTTTTCTGATAAAAGACAAAAACATAAAAAAACAAAAACAAAAGAAATAGTCTTATACAAAGGCTACTGAAAATGTACTCATTTCTTATGAATAATGGCTCATCACAGGACCTCAAAATTATTCCAGCTAACAAAAATGTTCTAAGAACGTTTGGCGAAATTTCCCTTTAAGTTATGAGAACATTCTATTTTATCATTTTGCAAACAATATGGTAAATGGAAGAATGTCCAGTATATATATAAATTTAAATTGGAATGAAACTTGACAGAATTTTAGCCCAAATTCCAAAGTCCTCCCAGTTAGTTGGGAAGGGTAATGCTATATGAAGACTATAGAGGCCAATCCTGATCAGCTTCTGCTTATATTATGGGCTTCTCATTGACCTTGCAGTTACTTAAACAGCATTCAGGCCTTTAACCTCCCCCCTGCCCACTTGCACACTCTTAACACTCCCACTTTAGGATCTTACCTGCTCCACCTTGTGCCCTCCAAAGCTGCTCATAAACGCTTATGTGCAGGGACAGAAGCTGTGGCTTAAGGTAGCCTCTACTTTTTATTTGAGTCTTAAAGAAGACAGTAAACCTTGAGCTCCAGGAACAACCTCCGGCACCCAGAGCTCTTTTCTCATTAGACCCCAGTCAAATGAAAAACACATTCAAACGACTTCTTCCTTCGCAATGCGTTTACTGCTAATTAGTTTGCTTTGTAATGTTAGATGTGCGGACGGAGCAACTTTGAAAGCGTTTGGCGGCCATCTGTGAGAGTACAGCGATAACTATGTACAGATGGCCCGCACTCGAGACAGGTTGCTTCAGAGAGGAAAAAAGCAGTGAGACATTTCATGTGTATGTTAATAAGATTTATGGCAACACTCACAGGTAACCTATTTGGCAGTAATGATGACTGTTAGTCATTCGAGGAAAAAGAAAGATGAAAAGTTTTGAGGAAGAAAAGTCATTGAAGCAAACTAATATAGACCACATAAAATCTTGTTTTTTTTTCTGTGATCCAAAATCTGGATTAGGTGCAGTTATGCAGTGTTTCGTTTCATTTTTCAACTATGTTTGTATAATTTCTTCTGTTTCACTTTTTCTACTAGACCACATGTTGAATCAATTGGTTGTCAGCTACTTGAGAAAAAAATACTTAATTTAACCATGTTAAATTGCCATTACTTACTCAGTGAACCAGGTAACTCAAGAAAAAGGTAATATTGCCAGGTAATTGTTGGACAAGGTCACAAAATTAGCAAACATAATCAAATAACGGAAGTCTTTACCTCTGACACGAGTGTTTAAATGCTGTTTTTTTTTTTTCTCAGTCATTTAAGAAATTTGAAGTACTTTAATCAGAATGTTTTTGAAGATATTTGTCAAAATCTATATAAAACATCACACACAATAATGTGCACAAATAATGCATTTTTTTTTATTTTAGCCCTAAAGTCTACATTTTGTTCCAGTCAGCTCACTGGTTGAATTACTTTTCAGGAAAATAAATGAATACTTCCAGCTGCTTAATTAACAAACTTCTTTTAGAAGCAAGAGAGGATTTGCACTAACACAGTGTTTACTTTACTGACATTTTGTTGCCTTTGAGCAGCTAACTCTGCTATTTGCTTCCACAAGTAAACACTCAGTAAGCATGGCCCATCACAACACACATCAGCTTAGCTGTAATAAAGTCTGAAGTGTTTGCGAGGTTAAGAGTGTTTTTATAACTTAAGGGGACTTGATAAGAGAAAGCGTCTCAAGGTTACGTATGTAACCCTAGTTCCTTGAAGGAACGAGACGCTGCGTCGAAACGCTTTTGGGGAACGTCCCTGACGAGACCGACTCTGAATATCGTGTGCAATCAGTCCATCGGAAAGGCGTGACGTCACGGGCGGGGTGACGTAGCGACCAGGAAGCTATAAAAGCACGTGCCGTGCAGCTGGCTTCAGCTTCGAGTAGGGAAGCAAGCGCCGGCAGGGGTGCCGGGAGTATGGCTCTGCGACGCAGCGTCTCGTTCCTTCAAGGAACTAGGGTTACATACGTAACCTTGAGACGTTCCTTTTCAGGAACTCGAGCTGCGTCGAAACGCTTTTGGGGAACGATGTGCCCACGCTGCCAGACTTCCAAATCCCTGCCTAGTGTGTAGTCAAAAGAGCACAGCTAAGACGAGAGAACAGAAGAGCCCGGCGTGGCTCGCATGTCAAGATCGTAAAATCGGACAAATGTGGAGGGCGTGGACCACCCCGCAGCGTTGCAGATGTCCAAGAGGGACACACCTGCTGAGAAGGCCTTGGAGGCCGCCATACTCCGAGTAGAGTGAGCCTTGGCCCCCAAAGGAGGGGGAAGACCAGAGGACTCATAGGAGAAGTTGATAGCCTCGACTATCCAACGACTAAGGGTCTGCTTGGTGGCAGGAGAACCCTTGTTAGAAGGACCGTAGCAAACAAGCAATTGGTCTGATTTCCTCCACAGGGCAGCTCTGTGGACGTATGCGTCCAGTGCTCGCACTGGACACATACAGTTTAGCTTCTCTTGGTCTGGCTCCCGAAAGGGAGGAGGACAGAAGGCCTGCAGTACGATAGGCTGTGGTGTAACAGAGGGAACCTTCGGAACGTAACCCGCTCGAGGGTATAAGAATGCTTTGGCCATACCAGGGGCAAAGTCTAAGTAGGTAGGGGCCACCGAAAGGGCCTGAAGATCTCCAACTCTCTTTAGTGAGGTGATTGCCAGTAATAGGGCAGTTTTAAGTGTCAGATGTCTATCTGAGATATCTTGTATTGGCTCGAATGGAGCTTTACAAAGAGCCTCTAGAACCACAACCAAATCCCAGGGGGGAACACGGGATCGTACTGGAGGTCTCAGCCTCAGCGCACCGCGGAGGAAACGTGTAACTAGGGGGTGTCTACCCACTGACTGACCATTGAAAGGGACGTGGAAAGCAGCTATGGCCGCCACGTAAACCTTTAAGGTGGAGTGGGATAACCCCGCAGAGAGCCTGGCTTGTAAAAACTCCAGAACTGTACCAACTGGGCAGTCTGCTGGGTCAAGCTGGCGGTCTCTGCACCATGAAGTGAAGAGCTTCCACTTCAGGGCGTACAGTTTCCTCGTAGAGGGAGCTCTGGATTGGAGTAGGGTCTCAACAACCTCGGTTGAGAGACCAGCTGCTAACAGCTGTGCCCCCTCAGGGGCCACACCCACAGCTTCCACAACTCCGGGCGAGGGTGAATTATCGTGCCCTGCGCCTGTGAGAGTAGGTCTGTCCTGATCGGTATCTCCCACGGAGAGCCGTCGAGGAGCGAGACTAGATCTGAGAACCATACTCGGCCCGGCCAGAACGGGGCTACTAGTAGTAGACGGGCCCCGTCCCGGCGTACTCTCGCCAGAACTCCCGGGAGCAGAGCGATAGGGGGAAAAGCGTACAGACGAAGCCTCGGCCAGGTCTGTACCATAGCGTCCAGTCCCAGAGGAGCTGGATGAACTAGAGAGAACCAGAGGGGACATTGCGATGTCTCCTGAGTCGCAAAGAGGTCCACCTGGGCTGTACCAAATACTCTCCATATCTGCTTCACCACCTCGGGGTGAAGCATCCATTCCCCGGGCCTCGGCCCCTGTCTCGACAGTATGTCTGCTCCCACATTCAATCTCCCAGGAATATACGCTGCTCTGTTCGAGAGGAGCTTGCCCTGGGACCACAGAAGGATCTGGTGTGCCAGCTTGTACAAGGGGCGCGAACGCAGACATCCCTGGTGATTGATATAAGAGACCACTGATGTGTTGTCGGTGCGCACCAACACATGGTGACCTCTCAGGTCTGGGAGGAAATATTTCAATGCTCGATAGACCGCTAGTATCTCTAGGCAATTGATGTGCCATGTTAGATGACGACCACTCCACAGACCGCGGGCAGGGTGGCCGCTCATGACCGCACCCCAACCGGTGAGGGACGCATCTGTCGCTAGCGTTACACGGCGACAAGGAACTCCCAGCACCGGGCCCTGATTCAAGAACCAAGGTTTCCTCCACATGTCTAAGGCACGAAGGCACCGCCGCGTGACCTTGATAACTCGACGTGGATTTCCCCTCGGGGAAAAACCCTTGGACTTGAGCCACCACTGTAGGGGTCTCATGTACAGCAGGCCAAAAGGTATCACGTTGGACGCAGCTGCCATCAGCCCTAACAATCTCTGGAATTGTTTGACAGTGAGTGACTGGCCTTCTTTGACTCTCTCGACTGATGTGAGGATCGACTCGATCCGAGCAGGAGACAAGCGTGCCTGCATCGTGGTCGAATTCCACACTACGCCTAGATAGGTGGTTCTCTGAACTGGAGAAAGTACACTCTTCTTGGCGTTTAGTCTCAAACCCAGCTCCCCCATGTGTGCGAGAGCCGCATCCGCGCGGGCAGGGTGGCCACTCATGACCGCACCCCGACCAGTGAGGGACGCATCTGTCGCTAGCGTTACACAGCGACAAGGAACTCCCAGCACCGGGCCCTGATTCAAGAACCAAGGTTTCCTCCACATGTCTAAGGCACGAAGGCACCGCCGCGTGACCTTGATAACTCGAAGTGGATTTCCCCTCGGGGAAAAGCCCTTGGACTTGAGCCACCACTGTAGGGGTCTCATGTGCAGCAGGCCAAAAGGTATCACGTTGGACGCAGCTGCCATCAGCCCTAACAATCTCTGAAATTGTTTGACAGTGAGTGACTGGCCTTCTTTGACTCTCTCGACTGATGTGAGGATCGACTCAATCCGAGCAGGAGACAAGCGTGCCTGCATCGTGGTCGAATTCCACACTACGCCTAGATAGGTGGTTCTCTGAACTGGAGAAAGTACACTCTTCTTGGCGTTTAGTCTCAAACCCAGCTCCCCCAAGTGTGCGAGGACGACATCTCGATGTCGAACCGCCATCTGCTCTGATAGAGCTAGAATCAACCAATCGTCGATATAGTTCAGAATGCGGATGCCCTGCATACGGAGGGATACCAGAGCCGCATCTACACATTTCGTGAACGTGCGGGGTGAGAGTGCGAGGCCAAAGGGAAGTACTCAGTATTGGTAGGCTTTGCCCCCAAAAGCGAACCTCAGAAACTTCCTGTGTTGTGGAAGGATGGATATGGAAGTATGCGTCTTGAGATCTATTGTGACAAACCAGTCCTCGGATCTGATTTGAGCTACAATCTGTTTGACAGTGAGCATTTTGAACTTCAGTGACATTACTGAGAGGTTTAGATGACATAAGTCTAAGATCGAACGCAACTCCCCATCCTTCTTTGGAACTATGAAATACCGGCTATAAAACCCGGACTCCCTGACTAGAGGAGGGACCACCTCGATGGCCTCCTTCCTAAAAAGGGTATTCACTTTTTTGTTCCATAACCAGAGCCTGCAGGAGGCCGACTATTGTCTTTCCACTGTGCGCAGGACCCATTGAGATACATTGGCAGTAGTTTCCACGCTGCTAGCTAATGTACTAAGGGAATCAGTCTCTCGAGACTGATCTCTGGAGTAAGAGGCCCCCGAAGGGGAGGCGAGTATCCCAGCTCCGCTACGCTCACGGGCGGAAATAACTGAGTAGTGCTCGCTGGAGGCCGCTGCACCCTGAAACTCCGGCAGGGTTGGCAGACCCACCTCCCGAGGGCACTGAGGTGAGCCGGGCACCGTGTAATGAGGTGGACACCGCTCTACCCCAGTAGGGGCTGCCCTCTGTAGTCGTGACTGTTTGTACGCGGAGGGGGCTGCTCCCGCCCAGCAGTCCCTCCAGTACATCTAACTTCATGAGTCAAATAACTGTCATTATATTCCTCAGAATTTAATGAAATCAAGCAATCAGACAAGTAAATACGGTCTGGATTGTGATACAATACACATTGAAGTGATATATTGAACTTCTCGAAGTTAGATAACAGTCGTTAGATTCCTCAGAATCTAATGCAATCCAAATTCCTCAGAATTTAGTGAAATCAAACAATCAGACAAGTAAACACGGTCTAGATTGTGATAAGGTACACATATAGTGATATATTGACTTCTCAGAGTCATATTCCTCAGAATTTAAAAATAATTAAACAATCAGACAAGTAAACACGGTCTAGATTGTGATAAAGTACACATTGAAGTGCTAGAACCAACTCCTCGTTTTTAAATGGAGTTAAAATAACCAGACACGCGGTCGGGTATGGAAAAATTCACATCAAAACTGAAAATGATGTAATACACGCGTTGCCTCGACAGCGCGCGAATAGCTTAGTCACACAAACAATATTAATCCCCTCGGAGATTAAATAGCTGCTCACTAACGCTGCCCGTATAATGACACTGTTTGTTTTATACTGTGCTTATGCAACTTTGTTTGTGCAACTACAAGCTCGCCGACGCTCTCCGTGTCAATCTCCCCGGAGAAAGAAAGGCGGAGCGTCAAGCCCGACGCTCGGGGGGAAGAGCCGAAGCTCGGGCTTCCAAACCCCGGAATCAGGCAGATCTGGTGGAAACGTAGGAGATAAGGACGTGCCCGTCTCCATACCTTCCAGCAGATCGATCTGCGAACCCAACGAATGCCGGCGCGGCTTCGCCTCGGCGAAAGCGGAACCGGCATCGCGAGGAACGCTTGCGAAGGCTCACTTCTCGAAGAGAGCCCTGCGGGATCGCCCTTCATATGTTAGGTCTTTTGCTTTTGTTTTGGCATATTAAGCTGTTTTAGCGATCTTTTAATGGCTAAGGGACAGACAACAATAAATAGGACCAACAGGACAGACTTTGACATGCACACACAGAGCGCTTGCTGACAGATTCGAAGCTGAAGCCAGCTGCACGGCACGTGCTTTTATAGCTTCCTGGTCGCTACGTCACCCCGCCCGTGACGTCACGCCTTTCCGATGGACTGATTGCACACGATATTCAGAGTCGGTCTCGTCAGGGACGTTCCCCAAAAGCGTTTCGACGCAGCTCGAGTTCCTGAAAAGGAACTATATTTACCGTGGATCAGTCTGACAGATTTTCAAAGAGCGCTATCTTTTAGTGGCTATTTTTGAGCCAGAGAGACTGTCCTCTTAGCTGAAGTCCTCATTAAGGAAGGAGAAAGAGAAGAAGCTGAGAACAGAGAAAGAGGGAGACAGAATTATGTTCGAATAAATCTTTGTAATGTCAGTCTGCACATTTTTCCTTTCTATGCTTGCATATGCATCTTCATACAGTAAAAAAGTTAATTTGTTATTCTTTGTACTGTAACTGCTAGCAGTGTCTTTAAATGTAGTCTTTGCCAGTCATATGTCTTTTTTTTTTAAATGCATGCATTATGGAAAAAGTAGGCTTAAATTGTTTTAACAAATAATAAACAACATATCTGGCCAAAGGGTTTATTTTAATGAATTTGCTGCACCATGACTTGAGCATGTTTTGTTTTCTTCCATTTTACTTCCATTCCGCATGAAACGATTCATCAAAAATTCTTTTTTTTTCATAATAATATTATTACATATCTCATACTGTACCATCTGTTTTTGTGAAACATTTATTCATTCCTCTTCTGATTTATAAGATGATCCAATCAAGAGTACAAACCATAGAAAAGTACGCTTTACTCATGTGCTCTGTTGCCTCCTCTCTCTCTCCTTCTCTTTTCCAAGGTTTTATTAGGAAATGGATCCCAGGTGTTCGATAAGCCAGTAGTGGACATGACAGCAGTGCAATCAAGTGTATAAATTTAATTGCAGGCTCATTTGGGGCCATTTATTAGCCGATTAGGGGCACCCTGCTCCACTTGAACCCTGATATTGTGAGGCAGAACATCTGTTTGGCTCTTTTTAATGTTTGTTTCAGTGTATAGTTTCACAAATGCCCAGTTTTAGAGGCTGCAGGATTATAGTAAACTGGCATTGTGGGCTTGAATGTTGCAGTTGTGTTTTGTGAAGCAATTTATGTTGTTTAAGGATCAATTTGAAGTCTGTGGTCGAAATTATATAACTTAACTGAACACTTGGGAAATAAATTAATCGATTAATCTTGTTAAGCATCATCGATAGGAGCTTTGAGGGCCAATATAGATTGTATAGATCTACAATATAGATTGTAGATTATAGATTGTGTCATTAAATTAATTCAAGTCAGTAAAAATACACCAGCAATGTGGGGCAGAACAAATTAAGCCATCTCCTCATCCTCCATATGTATTTCTTATGGTAAATGTGTAGATTAATCAACTGTATTGCTTGTCAGAGTTGTGAATATTATGATCACTGCATGTCTTAAAGGCTAAAATTGAAAGCGTATTTGTTTTGTAAAATGGCCTTCCCATGCCATGCAGTCTAACATCCACATGATGTCTTCTTTAATTTGAATATTTCGATGTTAGTCCAGCATGACAACAAAACAAACAAATACATGCACTTGCTCCGGTGGCACCTAACAGCAATTTCTATGAGTGTGCAACAAGGGCTAAATATGTCTTAGCAAGGGTCAGGCTATGATTTGTTATGAGAGCACTCGTGGGGAATTCTGATGCGCACTGATCAATCCCACACCCCTTGACATGCACATAAATCCGTGCTGTAGCAAGAAAAGCCCTCCCACTGTACAAGACGAGAGCAGGGCGACGTGATAAATCCTGTACTCGCCATTTTCTGCCCCCTCCTCCACCTCTTAGATCCTGGCCTGCTGATAGATCACAATACACCGGCCTTTCTGTTCTGTTTGGTGGCATGAAAAAAAGAAAATCCCCTATGTGCTAACACTCTTTGGCGTTGATGGCTTATTACCAGGCACTGTGATTTGACGAGATGTGTTCAAGGATCTCCTGTGCAGAGGAAAAGGTCAGCAGCTTTTAGCTGCAGCTCCGCTGGAATACTAATACTGTCCTTATTCAAATGATCTGCTACAGTGCTTATTAAATGGGCTAGGGTGCTTTAATTTAATAGTTTGGGAGCCGGGGTGAATAAGAAGCCTGTGCCAGGTCTGAATGAAATGCTTCTTAAGGCAGAGATCAGAAGGGGGTGGCAGCAGATTTCAGGAAGCTGATGTTACCATGTACGTTGGAGAGCGCAAAAGAATGTGTGTTTTTGTACATGATGGACACATGTACTTTCTGTCACGTACATTCGCTTTACAACTCATAATTGGAGAGCGTCCTTTCTTGCTTTCATTCCCACTCCACCTTGCCTGTTCTGTTCCTCCTTTCACATCGGCTCTATGCAAAGAGAAAGAATTGATCCATTAAGTGCTTGGCTAGGCTATTAATGTTGTTTAATGTATGTGTTCTCATTAAATCTAGTTTTGTGACTTTGAACCTCAGTGGTCGGACAGGGATGTGCTGGTTTCTCATTAAGGTTGTGTTTATTGGATTGTCCAGTCTTGAAAATGTCTTTTGATCAGTCTGCGATACTGACCTCTTGTCTAGACAGATATTAAAATAGAGTATTAAAGGGATAGTTTAAGTTTAGGGATAGAAAATTTTATTTCTTTCATTATTTACTCACCCTTCACTCTTATAGTTTGAAACATTTTTTTTTTTTGTAACACAAAATATGTTTATTTTATTTGATTTTGGGGGGTCAAAAACAATGATAGCCAAAAACTTTTAAAACAACAATTGACTCCTTTGACTTACATAAAAAGAAAATAATAATAAAAAAACGATGACACATTGTGAGTTTTGTAATAACATGAGGGTACAAAAAAACCCAAAACAGCATACCTTTAAAATGCAATAGTATGTTATGTATGTGTATATTTGCAAGAGAGAGAATAATGTACATTAAGAAGCCTTAAGAGCCATCAGTCTTCATTCTGACAGGACTGATTTACTTTTGTGTTGTTGATTGGTGAGATATGAATGATAAATCTTGTACACTATGGAGTGGGAAAATAAAATAAAATATATCTTTGTTCATATGCATGTCACTATCAAGATCAATTCTGTACCACACTTGAATCATTAGGTCTTAATATTTATAGCGCATGCAATATGTAAAAAATAAAATAAAATGCATCTGTGCAATAATACAGGATAGTTGTCTATCCTCACAGGAAGACCTCAAGGGATCTGATGGTCATGGCACACATGTATACTGTAAGAAATGTGTTTTTAGGCTTATATATATATATATGAATCAGACTTTTTAATAGAGGAAGAGCCACAGTCTCCACCTGTAACTTGACTGGTAGAATATGGTGTTGACAGCAGCAAGACTGTGGGATTGATTCCCTCCACACTGATAAAAACTGCACTCTGAGGCACTGTGAAAAGAATCTGCCAAACGAAATGTTCATGCAGTGTCGGAAAACAGTTGCTCGTTACAGGCCTTTAAAACCAAGAAGCTGCAGAGAAGACTACTGATCAGATGCAGAGAGAGAGAGAGGAGCCTAATGAAAAACAAGATAGATGCGTTCTGAAAGGCTGATTGTGGGATTATTAATTGTTTTCAATTCCCACCCTCTGAAAATGATAGGGAGATTTCCAGTGGAAGTTGAGAGAGTGTATTCTATTGGTCTGATTATTTATAGTTTGGGCTATTGACGTGCATGTGTGTTCAGAATAGTGAGGCTGTACGTAATGGCTCATCTGTGATAAGGGCGCACATTAATTCCATTGTCTCTGTTTCATCCACACTTACTTGATTTGTTTTCTTTCACTGGAAGTGCTTGTTTTGTGGATTGTGCGGTCAACATTAATACCAAATTGAGCTTCAATTATGTTTCCATATTTTGTGGGCATTTAATTAGTACAAACTTATTTATTCACTATGAAAATAATTTATTACTTTTTTCTATAGTTTTTGAAAGCAATATACTGCTCACAAAGACTGCATTTATTTGATCAAAAATACAGTGAAAGCAGTAATACAATTACTGTCACAGCCTCTGTGTTGATCAACACTGCTCAGTTTTCAGCAGCCATTAGCTAAATGTATCTCTGGAAACCATGATCCCTTTTTTTTTAAGTTAAAAAAAACAACATTTATAGATGCCTATTATTTGATCACTTTAAAGCATCTTTGCTGATTAAAAGTATTAATTTCGTAAAATTGACCCAAACTTTTGAAATTGGACAACACAAGGGTGAGTAAATGATGATTTTTTTTTGGATAATGACTTTCCACTAGATGAAAGGAGTGTGGGAGGTGTCTAGTTTTTGTCTTTTGGTACTTGCTATTCTTTTGTTGTGTTACTGTGACATCATTATCATAAGATAACAGTGTGATTCCCACCCAGCACCTCCACCTCCTTCAGGCCATAAATCAGAGTGACTGTGTCATCATTGTGGGACGTGGCGGAGCTCAGTGTTGAGGCGGTTGGCGTCTCGGGTGTGAAATCACTTGACCCCTTAGCATTAACCTTTCCTCCACTGGTCCACACATCTCTCCCTGAGCCTGAGAACAAAAGAGGAACACTCCTGATTAAACACAAGATTCCTCACTTTATATTAAAGCCTGGCTTAGCAGCCTATGTCCTCACTAAGACTGTGTGTGTGCTAGGGAGGAGGACCAGCGTCCCGATGGGAACAGTGTTTTGTCGTCCCAAGCAATGTTTACTTTCACTCCCGCAACACACACACAGATCTCTGTCTCTGCGGTGTGGATCGATAGGCAGAGCTGAGATGTGCTCTGAGAGGCCTGAACTCCGGAGGAACTCTTGTATGTCTGCTACGGTTTATGCTGCATGTGTCACAAAAACACAACGAGTATGTGAATCTTAACCTTACTTATTACCACTATTTTACCCCTTTCAATTGTTTTCCTTTTTTATTTGCATTTCCTTTTTTTTGTTCAAATTAAAAAAAAATAATAATAATAATGTGTAATCACAGACTCACAGAATTTGTAGATATTTAGATATTTTACAATTACTAAATTTGTCCTGCAATTCCTAATATTATTTTCAATTTCACTGATTTATGGCCTAATCTGCAGATTTTGCAATAAAAAAGAAAGAAACTACATATTTTAAATTACCTTCCACTTTTACTACTACTACTACTAATTATTATGATTAACAGAACAACACATTTTTAAAGTTAATCTAATAAATTAAATAAATATAGACAATAATATTATTAATTTACTATAATATCTTGTCTTTAATTACTTTCAATAAAATAATCAACTTAACAATAAAGCGTGAATGTGTATATGCATAAGAGGGTAGAGAAAGTCTTTAGCATTTCCTAGTTACTTGTTAAATTAGAAAAAAAAAGAAGACAAAAAAAAAACGTTCCAGAGGTCGGAGAAATAGAGTGTGTGAGTGAGTCTCTGTTCTGTCGTCCCACCCCCCTCATACTTATTTCTCTGCCCTGTCATGTTCCTTACATCAGGAGAAAATAATTAATTACTCAGTCCACTCATGATTTATGATATTACTGACATAATTAATGAGACACATCAATTTTCCTGTTTAATTGAAGGGGGCCGTAGTGCATGTCTGGCACAGTTAAAGGATTCACATGACAGAACAGGGCAAAATAGACACCTTCCCATTTTTTCCCCTTTTATTTTACCCCCTCCCTCCCCATATCTCCCTTCCTTTCTCTTTGTAGCCCATTATTAACAAAGGTGTATAACAAATATCTGCAATATTCGATGGTGGGCAGTAAATAGAGTTAAACACCCAGGCAGTTGTTTATTGTGCATATTTACAAAGATGCAGACATGCTGTACATTAATATTTATGTCTATAGTGTATATATGATTTATGAGGTGGCATTTCTAGACTTGTACAGCTCTCCCACTAGCCTGAAGACAATAGACAGCTAGGTAAGCCATGAATATTTAATTTCCAAGCAGAAGGTATAGAAAATGCCTCATGCACTGCATCTAAAACAGTTGTGTCTGACAGAGCAAAGAAGTCTAGATTTTACGGCATATTGACTTTGTATATTTTTTTTATTACTATTTTCTGTAGTTCTGAGTGTTAACTCACTCCGACAATATTAGAGCATCTATAATGTTTGATTATTATTATTATTATTATTATTGTTGGTATTATTATAATACTATATATATATATATATATATATATATATATATATATATATATATATATATATATATATATATATTAGTTTTGTATAATATTTGCAGATATGTTGTTTTAAAAACAAACAACATAGTGTAATATAATAACAACAATAATAATAATAATCAAGCATTATATTAGTGCATCTATAATGCTTGATCATTATTATTATTATTATTGTTGTTGTTGTTGCTATTATAATACTTATATAGTTTTGTATAATATTTGCAGATATGTTGTTTGATTTTAAACTGCACTTTCAGAAATTCTGCCTCAAGGATGTGTAAATTAAAAGATAAGTGGTAATATAAGAGGTATTTTTTTTCTTTTTTTCATCTAAATTTACATAACTAACATGTCTATTTGAAGCTTTTAACCACAGTTATCCGATCATATCCAAATTGCAAAAAAAAAAAAAACTGAGCTTCTCAGACAAGACAGCAAAAGTTTAGTGAGAGAGCAAGACGGCAAACAACAGGAAACAAAAATTAAATAGTTTAAGCCACGCATTAAATTCATCTGAAGTACATTAGCCAAGAGGAAACAATTAAATCAATAAATAAAGAAATAATCAATTTTAAAAAATAAACACGACTCACCAGAAGCATTTCATGCTCTTTTGATTAGGTACTTTGAGTTGACCTGGTCAGCTGCAGGAATGTGCTAGTCTGTGTGTGAGTTTGCATGTAACCGTGCTGGGGGGAAGATTAGTGGCCATGGAAACACCCAGCCATCCCTGTTTTTAGAAAGACAAACTCTACATGTGAGAGTGATTGACATATCTTTACCTCTCCAGCTGACCCATAGAAATGATCAAGTCAGATTTATTCTGCTGCAGCGCAAAAGAAAGAAGGGGGATACTTTAAAGTGGCTCTCGAAAATGCTCCTCTGTCAGAAATGGTTCTGTTTTATGGGGTGATGTGTTTTAGGGGGACAAAGCATAGCTGTGGCTTTACAGCATTCTCTGTGATTGGACCATCTGGCCATGGAGGAAAACTTTATTTCCAGTCTGTCTGTGAGTTTGCATTCGTGTTTGGGCTTAATCATGGACTGATTCACTGTTGTCCTGCTTTATTGCTCTTAGACTTAATGTATTGATTCGATTGTTTGATTAAAACTCATCTAAATGTCCGTGTGACAGTCAGATTACACTGAGCTGCCTGTGACTGATGGCCACATGCAGCCTGTGTCATTATGAGACTCTCAAACCATGTGGGATGCATTCTGTCTTCTGATATCAAATGTATTGTTTTGATAATATTTGAACTGCTAATGCCAGACTGCACCACATTTTTTTTTAAATAATAGGAATTCTAGTCTGTCCTGTGTTATATCTGGTAAAATGAAGTCCGAAACACCTGTGCACATTTAATGTCATTACACAAAGGTTAAGTCGAAGAACTTTTGATATTTGAGCAGAAGGGGGCAGCGTTGTTCTACCGAACTGCATTGGTTTGTGAAAATAGGAATTGGTGAAATTAGGAAGCAGGAGCATAATGTCTTACTTCAAAGAAAGTTAAGTAAAAACATTAAAGGAATCCTTAATATCAGTGATATTTATAGCCAGACATTCTTAATAGTCTTTAATAAAGCCACAAAAAAGGTATATATTGGATATATATAAATCAAATAAAAATAAAGCCCTAAACAGAAACTGTACGTGATAGTTTTTACATTTCCTTATTTATATGTTTACATCAACAGCAAAATTTACTGTCAACACTGGCACTAAAATAATTTAAACATTGTGTACCAGTAAAACACATTTATTTTTTGATTAAAAAAAAATCATAAAATGCATGCCAAAATACTAATTCTTGTTAACTAATGCAATGCAGGTTTAAATGAGCTGGCTATATATTTCTCAATAATACAGTCATTTAGTGACAGGTGGACATAGATATTAATTAATTCGATTCAATGTTGCTGTTAACCTATAAATGTACACTATTTTAAGTGTTGTTGTTTTTTTTAACTTCACAGCATATAAGTTGTGATTTACCCACATTGTAATTAAATCTGTCTGAGCGTACAGTATTTGTTTTCATCATGATATCTTTGGTGAATGCTAAAGGCACTTTGTGTCCATCATGTCTTTTGTGATGTTGCAGACGGGGCATGAGACATGACATAAAGCAGACAGGAGAAGACTAAGGGCTTTTGTGTCAAAATCCCTCTGTGCGTGTGAGAGGACTTAAGGATTATGTATCACTTAGTGGCTCTAGTTCTTTCTTTCCGTAGTCTGTGTACTTCTTAATACAAACACACATACTCTCGCTACCCTCAACCCCTTAACCTGTTCCCTTTTTTTTTCCTTCAGTTCTTTTTTCTCTCTCTCTCTCTTTCACACCTTTAACCCTGGCTGGACTGTGTGGCGCTGGTCAGCATATTGTCACCTGGGTCCCATTAAGAACTCCACTCATTTTCCTTTAGAAATAACAACAAAACAGATCTTTCACTGTAATTCTTCTATATTTTTCAAATGGAGCCTCTTGGAGGTCAGAGGAAGTAGGAGAGACAAGTAGTATTAGTCCTCTGAATAAGCAGGTTTTGGGTCTAGCCTCAGGATGAGGGGTGGCCTTAAGATGAGGTTCTTCTGTCTCTCAAAGGGTCTTGGAAGTGTAAAGCCTTCAGGCTCCAGAGAAGAACGCTTAACGGCACAATGACAATCTGGTCTGGGTTAAAACAAAAAGGGAGGCATTATTTTGGAGTCTTCGTGGCGAGGCACATTCCTTGGATTGGAAGGTCACAGACAGTGCATGGTCAGAGGAGTTTTGTTGCGATTGCATTTAGCAGCGAGCTTAGGTTTTGTTTCAAACCAGGAGTCTGTTGGTGTTTTAAGAAGAGCAGGAGGATGAGCCTTAATTTTGGGGGCATTTATCTGAACAGAAATTAATTAAAACAAGTAAAGTTTAACCCACATTTCCTCCTCCTTAAGGTCTTTAAAGTATTTAGTAGTATAAAATAGGCAAATATTCATGACTTTTTTTCTTTTCTAATGATACCATTTGGTGAGAATTCTTGATTTCAACTTGATGACATGAATCAAGTGTTGCACTACTTACAGTATACTCGGTATAATACCTTAACAATTCGTTTTTTCTCTATTCAAACAGAAACAATGTCAGTATGATGTGCACATTGCCGAAAAACAGAAGCATAAAGCTTTAATAATACTGGGTTTGATCATTTTAGAGAAACACATTAAAGTAATTTGAATGGAAAGGAGGTATATGATGTTATTATTTGAATATGTAAATAGTAGAATAGATTAGAAAACTGTAAAAAGTGAATTTAGATTGATTTCTTTATTCATCATAAATATTAAATGATTGAGCTAGTGAATTGTATATAATGTGCTTTTATTGATAAGGCTTCATTTACAAAATTTGATATGTTTTTTGTTTGTTTTTTGTCAGTGAAAATTCTGTGAAACAGTGCCGATCATTATAACTTTGTCTCCACTCTGTTTTCAATGCATCTGGCGTAGCTTGACTCTGTGTGAGTGCCCGTCAGCTGTTGTGTGAATCAAAAGCTGGACAGCACTGTTTCATTGCGATGACCCTTACACCTCACAGCTTGCTCTGGTTTGCTGAAGCCCGCAGACCTCGCCAGGGACGTCAAACAACAAAACACTGGTCTGCAAAAGCCAATATCCTGTGTCTGTTAGCGGTATAGCCGGAGCCAAGCCGCATCTAATAATCCAGGTGAAATATTCATTTTCACATCCATATTAACTCTGGAATAAAGATGCAATCATTTGTCTTAGTCTCTCTCCCTGTCGTTCTCACTCATATCCTCGGTGTCACCCCAAGATGGGAATTCTCACGAGAGTGTTTTGTTGTATAGTCTTGAATCAAGAGTATTCGGGAGATGACAGAACGTATTCCAGGTGACAGTCGTGCAGATGCTGGAGTTTGGGTCGTCTGTCACTCATTCGGTTTTTCTGCAAAGAAAATGATGGCGTTATTGTAAAGTCAATCACTTCTTATAAAGCCCCGTCGTATTGAACCGGTGCTAGACGCTGATTTGTCCGTCAGGAGATGCGTACAGTTTGTCTGGATCCATTAACAACTCTCTTCTCACCAGATCTGAGTGTCATTGTTCTGTGAGGAGCAGGGCCTGCCGCCCCCTTCCCCCTAATATGACACGTGCACTGCGGGACACGGCAGTTTCCTTAGAAAAGTCCTCGGCACAATCATTTACATGCTGTAACCTTACGCCTGCTATTGTCCATGCCTCGGTCGACATTCATTTGTGTCCCCCGGCAGCTTTGACCAGCGAACAATCCCTGGACCAGGCGGGAGGGAAAAATGGGCTTACGTTTCACTGATTAAAGAGATGTGGTGTCAGTGCTCAGTCGCTGCCAGCACTCTGTTAGTGACTAGCGCTGAGTTTTTTTATAAAGCCAGGCTGCTACGCTAATTACCTTTAAGTAAGTAGTGTCACCAGTAAGTAGTGTCAGCTTTGGCATCAAAATTCAATAATTTCAGAATTAAATAGCGAAAGATTGTCCCACACAGATTTCGCAATGAGTTCAAGTTCGTCATGCAAATTCAATTGCATTAACAGAACTGAATACAATGTAATCTATATGCTTTTTTCGATAACATGAAAAGTGTTGCATTTTTTATTTAATGTCATACGTGTTGTATTATATTACATTAATAAATATATTTATTTTTCATTAAAATGTTATGACTGATGTAAAAATAGGCCTATAAATTCCTGACAATAATTCTATTTTTCTACACATAAAACGTTGTCAATTAGCTTACTGTGTTTGCGTTTAATTCTGCTGTAAAATCAGATGGAACATGCCTCCGGTAAATCAGAAAGTAGCACACTAAATGCTACAAGTATTTTCCCTGTGCTGGAAGAGAACAGTGGTTAGGATTTTTCCAGATGTTGATGGAAGAAGTGTCCCATATCATTCTTTCTACATTTGTGAGCTGATACTGTAAAAGCAAAGATGACAGTACACTTACAGTAGTCATGAAGAACTGTATGTTTCATGAAAAAGTTCAGATATCTGTCATGATGTATATAACCATTGTTGTCACTGTGCATAAACATTGTTGAGAAGTGACAAAAAGTCACTTCTAACTAAATTTTTCAGTAACAGGAACTTTGAAGCTTTAAAAATAGTGCTGCATCTCAGTACCTAATCAAAAGAGCATGAAATGCTTCTGGTGAGTCGTGTTTATTTTTTAAAATTGATTATTTCTTTATTTATTGATTTAATTGTTTCCTCTTGGCTAATGTACTTCAGATGAATTTAATGCGTGGCTTAAACTATTTAATTTTTGTTTCCTGTTGTTTGCCGTCTTGCTCTCTCACTAAACTTTTGCTGTCTTGTCTGAGAAGCTCAGTATTCAGTTAACTTTTTGTTTAATAACTAAGAATTGTTTTTTTGTCACTGTTTTTTTTTTTTTTTGCAATTTGCAATTTGGATATGATCGGATAACTGTGGTTAAAAGCTTCAAATAGACATGTTAGTTATGTAAATTTAGATGAAAAAAAAGAAAAAAAATACCTCTTATATTACCACTTATCTTTTAATTTACACATCCTTGAGGCAGAATTTCTGAAAGTGCAGTTTAAAATCAAACAACATATCTGCAAATATTATACAAAACTATATAAGTATTATAATAGCAACAACAACAACAACAACAATAATAATAAAAAGTAACAAGCTAATTAACAACTTTACAGATGAGGACATAACCAAGAACATTCTGCTAAACTGTCCTCTGTGTATAGAGTTGTAAAATCTGATTAATTTTAGTGAATCAGTTCGAACATGAAATGATTCATCAATTGTCTGTAAAATAATTACTTATATTAAAAAAAACCCTGTAATGTTTTTTTTTTTTTTTTGGAGATAATTGCTTGAATAAAATGAATAGAATGAGTGAGTTAAGCAAGGATGCATAAAAGTGAGAGTAAAAAAACAACAACAAATAAACAGATCATGTGACACAGAGGACTGGAGTAATGGATGCTGAAAGCTATGCCGTCACAGGAATTAATTACATTTAAAGATATTTTCAAATACAAAAGCTTATTTAAAATTTTAATATTTCACAATATTAATGTTTTGGTAAGAATAAAATACTTCTTTCCAAAATGTAAAAACAAACA
Source organism: Carassius carassius (assembly GCF_963082965.1). NCBI lineage: Eukaryota > Metazoa > Chordata > Actinopteri > Cypriniformes > Cyprinidae > Carassius > Carassius carassius. The sequence continues at coordinate 18,258,370 of NC_081758.1, read as the reverse complement.
AACAAACAAACAAAAAATAAACTATGGAATTAGATTCTTGAACAATAATAGCATTGATGCAACATTTTTAGACAGATGCAACCAAAGTCCCTGCACACTTTGAAATCTCTAATTTGTTATTTTAATTCATTATTATTTTTTTATTCTGAATATAATAAAATAAAAACAGATTAGAACAGCAGTATTCTACGTCTTTAAAGGTTTAATAATGAAAATTGTTATTCACCCTCATGACAAACCTGTATGACATTTTTATTTTTATTTATTTTTGAATGTGGAACACAAAGGTAGACGTGTTATCATGTTAATGTTATGAAGGATCTAGCACTGCTCTTTAAGACCTCTTTTCATTCTCTCAGCCTAGCAAGTTCTCTCATCTGATTGCCTGTCAGAAATATGCTGCTCTAGCTATTGTGGTGTTCACAACCTTTGTAATGGCGAGTGACAAATTCACAACATTTGGCAAGAATGCTTTGTCATTCTTGTTCACCTTTCCTCATTCCTCCGCTCGTCTCTTTTTAATAGCAGGTTGTATTGCCTTGCTCCATAGCTACAACAAAGGGATAAATACAGAGTGTACTGTAGGTGCTTGTGCTAAAGGCCTTGGACATGACATGTGACAGCTGAAGATAAATTGGCTCTGTGTCTGTTCAATTTCAAATGCAAAGCTCTGGAGAGGGTGAGAAGGAGAAGGAGAGGTGAAATTAAACATTTCTGGAATGGGGCGAGTGAGAAGTTTCAGATGATGTGTGGGTGTGGGTGTGTGTGTGTGTGTGGACCAGATAAGCCTTTACTTATGTTCTTGTGCAGGTTACTGACTTCCTGTTGACCACAAATGCATTTTGGCAACCAGTCAGGTAAGGAGTGCACGAGAAAGGAATTTTTAGATGAAATAAATACTCTTAAAACGTTTTTCGGATGCTGGCAGGGAATTGAATACATATGTGCACACAGCTGCGATGGCAACATTATAAATGAAGTTATTGTATTTGTAAATGATTTGAGGTTTTATTTTATCCTTTTTCTCCTCCTGAAGGAGTGAATCAGTAGAGCTGGAAGGGTTGACTGCCTGGCACATGCTGTACTATATGTGCCAAATCCAGCTTGTTTCTTACAAGGCGAATGCAAACAGGACGAAGTGTGTGTGACTGTGTATTTATGTGTGTGTGCGTATGTGAGAGAGAGAAAGCAGCTTCTGCCTCTGTGTGCTTGTGAAGAAAAGCAAAGCAACCTCTGAATTGTTTATATGAAGGGCCAAATTATATCTTATGGTAATTGCTGTATAATCCTAAAAATGCCTAAAAGTCCAAAAACACCCTAGTATCATCTCAAAGCTCTAGATAGGATGATAATAAAAAGGTTCCTTTGCCTGATATTTTTTTTTTTTTGTTTTTTTTTTTTTACAGTTTTTTAATTGTTTTCTGATTTTAGATCTTTATTTTATCTCCTCTAAATTTCATTCTATATTTTTGTTCTCTGGCTGAAGATATCTATGATCGAATGTGGAAAAAGTCTGGAGCTTGCACAAACACATTCACTTGAATTCCCAAATTCACTTTTGGCGCACTCTCCTGAGTAACCATGGCTGAACCTCTTGACACCTCATCTGTGGTCCTGTATTGCTTGCGTGGGCTTTAATTGAAGACAGTTTGTCTCTGCTGCGTAGCATCATCTCTCCCATCCGCCCCTCTCCTCCATGGGTCAGTGAGATCCAGCGGATTCCTCCACTCCAGCTCCGGCCGGATGCCTTATTGCTATTTGTCTCCCGCCGTCCTGGGAGAATATTTTAGATTGAAGTTATTTTATGCTTGGCTTAACACTCTCACATTCAGTCTTCTGCATCATGTCTCCTTGGCTTTCCCTTTTTGTCCTATTCTTGTCTGCCTGTTTTGGTGTTTCCCCCATTCCAGCAATACTTGATGCAGGCAGATCAAGACAGAGACAGAGGAGTTGAAGCATGAGAGGTTTCAGTGCTGGGATAAAAGCAACTGAGTGCAATTTGATATAAATCAACAATCCTCTGGAGTTTGAAACAGGTTTTTGAAAGAGATGGTCTCAGGGTCTTTCTCCAATGTACTGTACAGTTATTTCTGTTACACAGTCCACTGCTGCTTCTCCATAAGGACAAAGTTCAGCATGTTGATTTTCTAAAGCGTTTAGATTTCTGATACAGTTAATTCATCTTCTGAATGAACATATTTAATAAACACTATGATGAGAGAAAATAAAATACAGGTAAGTTTCTGAATTTATTATTGCACATGGCTTACTGGAACAGGTAGGCTACTCTATTATAAAAACATGTATCTACTGTCACTTTAGTTAATACTGTACATCTGCTTCTTTAAGTTAGTCACTCTCTGTCAGTTAATAAACTGCTTTATTGGTATTTTGGTCCATCAGTACATTAAAAGCTAAAGGGCATCAGGTAATAGCACACAAACATGCCTGTAGTATGAGACTTTTTAAAACAATGGATACAACTCACTTTGTGAGATGTTCTAGCATACGTGTGCTGTTTTTTTTTTTTTCTTCTTTTGGCATGACCTTGTTTCACTAAGTGAGATTCGCATTAGGAGGATGAGGGTAATGAACTGAAATGCTGCTGTGTGAATGTGTGTTTAGTGACCATGCAGCTTCTGCTCATTGGCAGCAATGTCCTCCTGATTCTTTCCATTCTTCATCATCTCATACCAGTATGACATTTGGCGGCATGTGTGAGCACACAACTACACGCTGTTTATTCACAAACTAGTTTGGACATTCAAATACACACATACATATTTGTAACTTCTGTTGCTATATGTAATGCTCAGACTTTTCTATCCCCTGAATACATTATTTAGTTATGTGGACTGTCCCCTCATGTTCTTATAGTATAAATATATTTTTGTTGTAAATAAAAACAGATTATTGGACTATGTTTTACAAGAATCTAAATTTTCAGTCTTTATACAGCAAGATTTCACATTCAATTCAATGTGTTGCTTGTTTTGTAATTATTCTTGAACTTTACTAGCAATTTAAGTTAAAATATGTTAATCATATATAATTTTTTTTCTTTTGGTGTTCATGGGCTAGAAGTTCTCAGACTCTATGAGAGTTAAACGCAACACACTAAGGTGCAGAATTCTCTGACAGATGAACCGTATAAAACCCCACCACAGTGAAAGCGACAGCCACATGTTTGACGTGATCCTGCATCTGGTTTTGTTTTCATGTTTTGTCAAGCATCAGACCAACATGAAGTCTGAATGGTTTGTGGGGCGCCCAGTCGGGAAACAATCTTGAAACATGCTTGTGAACAGCAAACCGACACTGCCCACAGAGTTCAACCCAATAATGGGCTTGAGGTGAATCCTATCCTCCAAACAGTACACTGAAGATTTTTCAAGTGATATTGAGTTCACCGCAGAACAGTCAAAGATATGTTGTGGAACAGAAATGTTGTGGTGAAATTTGATGAATGGACGGGCAAATGTATTCTGATTTGGTCCTAAATTGCTTGGCTCGTTTCACCATCTTAATTTATCCATTTTCTCATTGCCTATGCAAGTTCTTGGTAAAGCAAAGGACATTCTTGGTAATGTATGGTAAATAGTGCATGTAAGACCTGTCCACTCCATGCGTCCTCTTAGACTAACTCTGTACAGCTCTCCCCCAACCGTCATCATACACCTCTTTATATGTTAGCTAGCGGCTAGACTGTAAGGAAAAGCCTTTACAGAGCTTCGTGCATATCTTTTTATTGCGGCATACATCAAGTATGTTGAGACATCCGAAAGAGACTGCGAGATCCGTGCTGATCCATTAATCATCATTCATTGTATGTTAATAAATTCTGAATTTTCCCATTTACCATGCGAGGCCATCCGCACACGCTGGTAACGCAACCTTTTCAGAGGCCATAAATCACAAAGTCTGACTCATCTGACAGAGAGGCCTAAACACAGGCACACAGTCAGTCCTGCGGGCACAAACACACAATCTAATGTACTCACGTCAGAACTGGGGATCGACGGTGTAGTCTGGCATGTGGCAGAGCTGCTGGAGACAGCCGTGCAGATGGCAGTGGTGGGATCGGTAAAAGCCTCATTTCTTTTGCAGCATCGTAGAAACTTTTTTTCAGCTACCACGCATAAAGACAAGTGTTAGCAGGCAAATAATACTTTGAGGAAACCACACTTACTATTATGAGACAATGTTGCCTTCCATACCTGTCCTATTGATGGGAAGGTGTTCATAAAAGTTCTATCTATCTATCTATCTATCTATCTATCTATCTATCTATCTATCTATCTATCTATCTATCTATCTATATACATACATACAAAAATATAGATACTTTTGTTATGAAATTCTTGACAAACCATGATGAACCACTGTTTCTTGACAAATCTGCAACTTTGACAAAAACATAAGGATCCATAGTGATTGTGTTCCTTTCTATTTATTTATTTATTATTATTATTATTTTGGTAGCTTAATGCCAGGAATACTATTTTTAACCATAAACGTGTTAAGGTAAATTGCCCCACGAGGTAAAAGTTAAAAGACATAATAAATGTAGGTTTGTATGTCGCTGATTTGTGCCGTTCCTAATCAGAATAACTACCAACTGGTAAATAATTGTATCATTTAATTGCCAAAGCCATTTTTTTTTTAAATCAAATCATTTGTCTTATGATGAAGAGTTTTCACCAAAGGGTGTCAAAAACATTTTATTTCATGAATTTGGATGTTCGTAACTATTTTAATAAATACAACTGCTATGTAGAAGGTTGTTTATGAAAGAGCTACCTTTAGTGCTGCAGAAACCCAGATTTCCTCTGAGAATGTGCTGTCTGACAAGCACTGTGTGATCTGCGGTGTGCTTCCCTGTAAAGCCACTCAATATCGACATTCTCTTACTGAACCTGAGCCAACCAGTAATCAAGTGTTATTGTAGTTTACAACATTTATCGGATTAGGCTACATTATTTTTAGCCTTAGGGAACTGTTTTCATTGTCCTCACATTTACCTCTCAATATTTACAATACCACACATCCTCCAGAAGTCACATGACAAACGTAGCCCTGCTGTGTGCTGCAGATTAAAAGATTATGGAGGCTTGTTGTGTAGAGAGAGCCTATAAAACTATCATTGTCAATAGGACCTTGAATTCTTGTTGAGATGCATGTTTTATATGCCAGATCTACCCTTTCCTATCTTTCCTGCAGAACACTTGTGTGTGTGTGTGTGTGTGTGTGTGTGTGTGTGTGTGTGTGTATGTGTGTGCATGTATTCATTTGATCAACAATACCTTAGAAGCAGTAATATTGTGAAATCGTATTGCAATTTAAAGTAAATGTTTTCTGTTTTAATTTATTTTAAAATGTTATGATGGCAAAGCTGAATTTTCAGCAGTCATTACTCCAGTCTTCAGTGTCACATGATCCTTCAGAAATCATTCTAATATGCTAATTTGGTTTAATAACATTTCTTATTATTATCAGTTTTGAAAAAGTTATGCTGCTTAATATTATTGTGGAAACCATGATATATTCTCTTTCAAGATTCTTTGATGAAGAGAGAGTTTGAAAGAGCAGCATTTATTTGAAGTGGAAATGTTTTGATCATTTTAATGTAAAAGTACCAATTTCTAAAAAAAAAAAAAAAAAAAAGTTTGCTGAATGAAGCTTATTATAAGTTTTCCTTTCATTTCAAATTATATGGCAACATGTTTTTTATTAACAAGGCCATTTTATGGTTATTTAGTGCTTTGTTCAACTTCATCTGTGACTGGATTTGACCAATCAGTGAGATTTGTCACTTGCAGTCAGGAGAAGAGTTATAAATAGAGACATGAAGTTGGGCACTTTCTGCTTTACACAGTGTTTGTGAACTTTATCACAGATGAAGTGGATTAGATGCAATATTTGTCAAATACACATACTTCAGATGTTTTCATGTAGCAACAGAAACACTTTTTATTCACTGCTTTATGTACTGTGCTTTATGTACACTACAATGTCTGTATATAAAAGTAAGAAAGCATAAGCCAACACTATTTAAATACCAATAAAATGGAAAATGGAAGTTTATTTTGATAAACATGACACAATACACATTAAGATTATGCAGAAATATTTTTTTCATGAAAAACAAAAAACTAAAAAAACAAATGTGAGTATGTTTCAGAATAAATAATTTCACACATCATTGTCATTGGTGAATCTTGCCAGACGTGAAACTGGTGTGTCACAAAATGAGCCAGCTCTTTATTTACTTTTGCCATACTTTAATGGGATACATTAGTGACGTGGCATCGGCAGAGTCTCAAGTCGGACAAAATATTGAACCGCCATTCACCACTTAGAGTCAGATGCTGATCAGTCTGCGCAGCTCCACATGAAGTCAAACACACTTCTTGTCTTTGGGATGCACTTGGTCCAGGTCCAGTGGCCTAATGAGGTGGTTTTGATTGGCCTTGTCCCATAGGATACAGAATCTCTCTTTCTCGCTCTCTCTCACTAACTCAGAAACACACCTCCATACTTCATCGAGGCACTCTCTAAATGAGTTAATTGATCTAATCACTCACTCGATTGGTCAGAGCCATGCATCTTTTTCATGGCCAACCCTCTAGATGATGACATTGTCTTCTGTTCCTGTGAGTCCAGCCTTCTGCAGTACTGTGACAAAAGTAGCCCAGGGGCTTGGCAGGGCTGCCTCTAATCTCGGCCTCTTAACCTTGAGGCTTTTCCGTGTCTAAAATAGCAGAAACTTAATGTCAGTGTTGTCATTGAAGTCATTGTTGACTTGGTTTACAGTAGTAATGCATTCTGGACCAGTTACAACTACGTTAAGAAATGGAAATGAGAGGTATAGTTTCACTTGGTTTACATTGAAATCTATTTTCACGTTTTGTGCATAGTCCTCAAATGCAGTATCCCAGAGGAAAATATTACTTCTCAGAGGTTGCTGAAGTTTCATTTCAAACATCCACTTTCTCTGCGTTTTTTCTCCCAAATTCTTTAGAAACAAATTTGGCAGATTTTGACATAGTATAGATCTATAACTTTGAATAAAATATCTCAAATTATTCTAGTCAGTGAAAAATGTTCCAAGATCCTGAAGTCTTAAACTTTGATTGTATGCTTGTATATCTTGGCAATTTTTAAAAACTTCTGAAACTATAGAAGAATACAGTATTACTGGAGTCTTTTTCTCAGGAAGAAGCAGGATTTTCCATTTAATCTCACTGTTTCTCTTTAATTTGTGGATGTTCACTCAAATAGGATCTGTTTTTAATTAGTCCTTACAGGTGAATCAAAAATGATGGCATTGTAGCTGACACAAACCTGTACACATGAAAACATTCAAAACAGCAGCATTTAGTTAGTCTCACATTGATTCAGTCCCTCCACGTTTTGCATCTCATTTCCTTATCGAAGTAAAACAAATAAGCTCGACACCTATGAATCCTCTTTCAGGGAGGCCGGATTCCCCTGAAAAGATGCATGGATGTGCACCTAAATGCCACTGGAGAGATGGTCAACTACAGAAACCCTCTGCATCCCGCCTCATTATACCGCCATACTAGGAGCCTCTTTAATACCCAACCTTCCTAAAGAGCAGTTAATGGCAGAGCGGGCTAAAGGGATGTGGAATTAAGCCGTTTTACACCAAAGGGTAATTTGGTTAGATAAATGTTCCGTCATGGCTAACTAATAATACATATTTTAAGGGAGGGGGTGGGGCGGGGCTCCGTTGCACTAGGAAAAAGGTGGCAACATTATTGATGGCACCAACCACGCTATGTCTCATGGAGGGTTACGGGACAAGGTCAAAGCACGTTTCACTG